>NC_037539.1:3434386-3439481 GCF_001531365.2 Cynara cardunculus var. scolymus
CAGTTAGTTACACGAATTCAGATATGGGATGAAATCGGATAGGGATGAAATCGTTTAGGGATGAATGAGTTTAAGAGTTTTTGTCAAATGCTTTATAATATAGTATAGATAATTATCTCATTAATTAATAACATTAATCGTCTTAAATTAGTCAGACTAGTCGCTCTGAATTATTAATTTATTATAAACAATGAAACAACCGCTCAACTATTGTTGTAAAGTATGTATTATTAATTGATAATCAAGTCCTTTGATATCCCAACCATTGCTATATCATCAATATACACAACATTAATTAGATTTACTCCTTAATAACCATTATTTAATGATTTTTCCAAGGCTTTATTAATATTTCTTTAATAACAATAAAATAATTACTCCTTAATTTTTTTTTTAAAAAAACAATCCCTAGTGTTGATGCATATTTAATGCCAATATTGTGTGAGCTACAATATATCGACTATTAGTTTACTTTAACTGTTTAAACAGTTGCATATGTAATACATAAAAAAGATGATGGATTACACGTTAAGCCATTCACATATAATTAAGCTTTTGATCATTTATTTGTATTTAACAATTAGATTACTTATTCTTACAGACATCAGTAGGCCACTTTATTACCTTCTACTGATACTAGCAATATCTGATAGATGGAACAATGTCATATATTGGTTAATTGAATTGGATTAGATTGAATCGGTTGCTCGATTTAATTGGATCAAAAGTAAAAAAAATAATTCAATATCCAATAAATAATTAAATTAGATTTGTTATATTTTGGGATGTGAATGGTGCATAGTGCATACATAGTGTGATATGATACAAATAAATGGAGTTTAAGGCCCAAGATTGAAGCATCATAAAAAACATTAAGTTTATGGGCCATTTCGGAGGCCCATTGGAAGCCTTGTAAATTTTTAAACCATATTACAAAGACTTGATCCATTCATTTTTCAACAAATCAACTTCCCACATAATGGCTTTTATGTATTCATCCACATAATTGATATTTTTCAAAAGAAACGACTATACGTTATACATATATATACATAAAGCTTGTGATACGGTTTTATTAAGTAGCGTTTGGTACACTAAAATGATTAGACTGGACTGAACAAGACAAAACTGGACAAGATAAGAGGGGATAAAAGGACATGATAGGACAAGACAAAATGGGATGACGGTACATGACAGGACAAGATAGAACTGGACAAGAATGAGGGCAAGAAAGGACATGATTGGATTGGACTGGACAAGTTGGCTGTCTAATCTTTGGTACGACTAAGGCGAGATGGGACAGTACTAAACAAGTTGCTCCTGAAAAATATTTGATGTTTTTATATATATTATATACTAGTTATAGACGACACAAGTCAAGTAAATATTTAAATAATTTAATTTATAAATATTTTAAAACAATTTTCGTATACATACATACATATATAATAGTATCAAATTTGAATGAGGAGTTTATATAATCATTGGTAGTTACAAAAAGTGTGGTTCATTCAAAAGAATAACTATGTTTTATTAAGTTTGGAAGATGGTTTTGATCTGACGAAGGCACGGGAGAGCCTGTTGCAATAACAATAGTGGTGGTAGTAGGGGCCATGGAGATTGGTGGATGACGGTGACTATGGAGGACGTGAAGATGGTGGTGGTGGCAGTCGACATCTTGAAAGTAGAGGTGGCAGTGGTAGTCGATGGTAGTGGTGATGGTTACGGTTCAGGTGGCCAAACATGGTTACGAAGGTGGTGGAGGAGGTTGTGGTAGTGGAGGTGGCAGTGGCGGCGGCGACAACAATGGACAACAATGACCATTAAAACAAATACCATATTAGAATGATATGAAATGAGAGTAGATTAATAACTTTTTTAGTTTTGGTCTTACCTATTTTGGTGGAACAAAAAAACATTTTTGGTTCCACCATGTTCCAATCTTTACCTCTGTCCCATGTCATGCCAAATGTGTCATCTTGTTTATGTACCCAAAGCAGACTTAAAAAGAAAATATTTTGGAAATGGTAGCTAGAATATAATTGACCTATACATACCATTATTAATACAATCAATAAAAATGAATATAACAATGGACTTGAGAAGTCCTGTCTAAGAAATACATGAACCATATTCATATATATATATATATATATATATATATATATATATATAAAAGAAATGGTAAGATAAAACTAAATTTAAGGACCAGATACATAACCCCTGAAGGAAACAAGAGAAGTGAAATCCCAAAACTGTCCCTTTGATGTGATGAGTTGAAGGAGACAAAGTGAATAAAATAGGTTGCTTTGGTTTTCAATCATGTAACCAAATGATTAGTTTGTGGTTCAGCTCACAAACCCAGGACACTCCTAAATTAAATAAAATGGGCATGTCTTAATTCATTTTCTAACTTAATGGTTGTTTACCTAAATACTTACTCGGTAAGTGCTTACCGGTAGGAGTCAACACTATAATCTATTTTACCAGATAAGATTGTAGTATACTAAAACGGTATTGTATGCAACAATTTACCCGGTAAACGCTTACCCTGGTTAGAGTCCTCACCATCACTTACCGGGTAAGACTCTCTATCCATATTGTTGCTCTTATTGGGTAAGATTTTCAGCCTTTGCCATGTGCATCAGGTGAGGAAAGTTACCCGATCCACACTTACCAAGTAAATATTTAATAAAAAACCCCTTACATTTCATTTTTTCTATATATATAACATTTTTATATGGTAAATACTTTATATATATGTATATAATGATCACATAAATAAAGATTAATTTTCATAATTACATATCTACAGGACCCTTACTGGAAGGCGAGTCGGATGTATGTCTAAGGCCAATAAGAAATAGGGGTCCAATTTTTTTAACATACAGTACTAGTAAAAAAGTTATTAAATAAAACATATACAAAAAAATTTAGTATGTAATAGGACTAGGGATGAGATCGGTACCGGACTGATACCAATTTTTTTTAATGAGAACCGAAACTGAACCGGTACACCGAATACCGAACCGAATGTACCAGTTCAGTTTTGGTATCGGGACGGGAAATTCGGTGTCAGTACCACTTAGGACCGAGAATGTAAAGTTAATAAATAAAACCAAATAACAAAGTTGTAATTATTCTTAAAATTATTATAATATTAACCAATAATTAACTCGAGAAAAATTAGTTTATGATTGACAAACATAATCTAAAACTTGTGATATATAAAAACTTACTTGACTTTCATACATGAAGGAGTCGATTTTTTTGATATGATGGTGATATCGATTTCTTGATTGACAAAACCGTGGGGGGTGAGTTCTTTTTATTATATGCGATTTTTTGAATTCAAATGGAGAAGGTATGGATTTATTTAGTAATAGTTATGGTTTAGTTTTAAGAAAAAATAGATGATTACTTAGGACACTCAGATGGAATTAGAATAACCAAAATCCCCCTTGAGTTACTCGGTTCAGTAACATTTTTTCCAGTATAATCCCAGTATCGAACACCGAATATCGAAATTCACGGATTTTGGGATCGAATACCCAACCGAATATGGGAATTCGGTATCGGTTCAGTTCGGGAAAACGGTATGGGAAGCTCATCCCTAAATAGGACCCAAAAATAGTTTCGTATTATATTAAGTTCCTACGCATGTATTAATTTATTGCATTAGAAAAGAAAATATGTAAAAGGTTAATTTGTACTTCATTTTATAGTATTAGTTATTGTCACTCTAAGTTTTTACATAATATCAAAGTCTAGAACTAATTGCCAAGAAATCGTTGATATATTCTCCATCATTTCATTCTCTACGGACTATTTTGATTATTCCATTTACTTTAATTCTATTTTTGTATTTGAATATAATAAATTTATTGTTATTAATTAATAAAAATTGTTACCTTTTAAAAAAAATATTAACCATATGAGACGGTCCAACTTATATTTATATTTAAGATTTTAAAACTATTTTATTTTTTTTTATACATTATTGACTACTTATTACTGAAGTACTTTCATATATCTAAAACAAGAATAAAATTTTAAACTATAATCAATATGAACTTTTGATTCTAAGATAGTAAAATTTATGATTCTTAAAAAGTTTGTTTTAACCTTAAAGATTTAAAATGATGATGAAAAATATTAACGGGAAACCATCTGATTTTTATTGATTTACATAGAGTGTTACTTGGAATAATCAACATTGTGACCTCAAATGATTTCAATCTATATATATCAATATGTTTTTGATGATTAAACAATGCTATTTAAAAATGATATGATGGATAACATTAATTTAGAGAATAATTATTGATTGATTTTACTTTTAGGGATACTCATAAAAAGTTTCATATGAATTATTAATAATTTTTGAATTCAATGTTATTTCTTATATAAAAACGATATATTCTTCTCTTTTTTATATCATTCAGGGCCTATAAAATGTTAATAACGAGTTTGCATATCCAATACGATGATGACATCTTTAGAAGTATTAATTGACTTCGTACGTACTCTAAGGCTAAGAGGAGAAGTGCATATCCAATTAGAACAAAGTCGAATAAAACGAAGATTCATCCTCTTATTCATAGGGAGCACTCGTGGCATGCAACCGAAACGACTTTATCTGATACAAAATAAATGAGTGTTGGATTAATGTTAGGTAAAGTAAAAAATGAATAACACATATAAAACAAAATCATGAAAGAATTAAGAAATGAAGGTTAGAATGATGAGGAAGAGAATGGAGGTGGCATGCGGGACAAACTGCTCATCTCGGTTAACGTTGTCATCACCACCACCAGTACCATACCTATAATCTTTTCATTTCTTGTCACCTACTATATTCAATTATATATATATATATATATATAGAGGGTGGTTCAAATACTAACCCAATATTTTGTGCAAACTTTGCTAACACACATCAACCAATAATGCTGCATCTTTGAGTTTGGTTAAAATGTAACTTACATATTAATGATAAGGGTATTTAGGTCATTAGTCATTCTTATGTAACTCCCAAATATTTTAATTGRRAGTTACAAATCCTACAATATCTCAAATTGATCTTCATCTAATA
>NC_037539.1:3446937-3461362 GCF_001531365.2 Cynara cardunculus var. scolymus
AAAATATCCTTGCATTAAGATTTTAATTTAAAATTACCAAATTTATAAATTTCCTAATTTATCTATTGATTTGTGGTTAATATTGGTTCTCACAGTTACCACAAACAACTCAGTTCTCACTTGAATAGGCCCCTATATATATATATATATAGAGAGAGAGAGAGAGAGAGAGAAAGTGAGTGAAAATTATACCCATTTAAGAAAAATAAGAGAATGACTAATCACACGAGATTTTACACTAACATTATGTATAAAATCACATATGATTTACATAAACTTACCATGTAACTATAAGGCCACTTGCACACCTTTTTAACCGTTAATGTAAAATCAAATATTATTTTACACGTAATTTTACCATTTTTTATAAATCTATATAAAAAGAGAGAAATAAATTTAGTAAAATTAAGTTAGCTTCCACAACACTTACTGAGAGACTGACAATTTTTTGTCATTTACTCCTTGGATCTCCCTCCCTCTTTCACTCGTGCATTGCATCCCTTTTTAATCCGCAGACAATAACAGTTAATTATTATCATTATAATAAATAATTATTAATTAATAATTAATAATTATAATTATAGGTATCAAATTACTACACAAGAAGACACCATCTGTTTATCTATTTATATATAATCTGCTGACACCATTTTTTATCGGAAAAAAAAAAAAAAAAGAACTCACGTGCAATCTTTGAATAATTAAGGCACCGCCTCCAACCATGTCCATGGATCGAGCATGCGTATACCACACCTATATCTGCATATACTTACATATATATAAGTCGTGTAAAAAGAACGGTTAAAGTGATAAATGTAAGAAGAGATTTGTATCATTGATCACATTTAATCTCAAATCCACCTAGTAATCGTGTTTGATACGAAGATTGATCTCATGTATTTCATCCTAATATGCATCCAAAGGTAGAGATCCTTTTTACGCTTCTCACCGAAAACAAACCCCTACTTAATTACACACACATCGCCTTAGATAGTTAATGGAGGCGGGTCATGGGGCGCGATCTAGTACCCATATCCATCTAAATAGATTTGGGTCAAAGGCCGTATTGTTATTAATAATTGTACATGTAACATAACTATTTCAAGGATGGGGCGTATTTAATAAGACAAATTGCACCTAAATTGCAATTTATTTTGAATAATATACTTTTTCAACCTTCATTTTCGTATCCTGGATGCCATCTATCGAATATTAGACAACTTGGCTGTAATATGTTAGACCCAAATATAGAGCAAATTGAAGGTGCTATTGATATGCGTGACAAGACGGACATGAAAAAACGAAAAACGTGTTGTTTCACATGTGGTGCGATGGATATTGAATTTTAAGTAATATTTATCAATAAACAGTATTTCATGCATAAAAAATGGTTTTTAAGAGTTTTTGTCAAGTGTCTTATAATATAGTATAGATAGAGATATATAGAGAGGAAAGTTCAAATACAAACTCAATTTTCATCGTAAACTTGAGGATTGATCTTGATCCTCCATTTTATTTGATTCAATAAATCACATTAAATACAATTTTTGGTTAAAATTATTAAATCAAGTGATTAGGGTTAAAAAAGAATTTAATTTCAACCAAGCCTACCTTTTTTGACTTTTTATTTTCTTTTTTAATTAAAAAATTTTACATCCTTAAGAGTTAAAATAAACTATCTTAAACATTATTGATGTTTTAATCAAACAAATTGCATTAAAAAAAGGAGAATTTCATTCTCTTCGATATGACATCCATCTCAATATAGTTTTTTTCTTTTCATTTTAACTGTTTTTTATGTGAAATGATATCTGTTATATTCATTATGAATACTTATGTACATTCAAGTGAGTACAACAGCTCAACACCGCAAGTACATAACTCGAGGTCACCTTCTTCAACACTTTCTTCAACATCATAAGACACCACATTCTTCATCACTGTAACCCAACACCCATCAAGATCGATCGATAACCTATAGATACCGAATGAGAACCTATCGATACTGATCAAGAACCGATCTAAACCGATCGAGAATGGTCGAGAATTCATTCATTGACTTGATATGTGTTTATATGTGTTAAACCATAACCTACCACCTTCATTTTCCATCAAGAACCTATCAATTGATTTATTATTTGTTTGCATGTAAAATCATATATTATTACTTTCATGTTTTATCGAGAAGGATTAGGAACTCATCGAGACCAATCAAGAACACAATGAGATCGATAACCCATTGGGACCGATTGACATCAATAGAGACTAATCAAGAATTCATCCATTGACTTGGTGTGCGTGTTTGTTTGTGTAAAACCAAAACCTACCACTTTTTAACTTTTATTGAGATGGATTGGAAAATCCATCGAGACGGATCGGGAACTCATCCAGATCAATCGAGAACCCGATAAATAAAAAGAAAGAAAACTAAAGTATGTAGAATTGAAACTGTAGTATATTCATGATGAATAACATGTATATGCATGATGAATATTATGATGAAAATTAATATTTATGATAAATATCATACTGATATAAATACTAAAAAGTTATTGTATATACGTGATCTACATAAATATTCATGATAAATGTTACAGTGAAATTTATATTCATAACGAATATCATACTGATGTATGAATGTTGAAAAATTGTTATATACACGTGAACATATATAAATATTCATGATGAATAGTATGTTCATATTGATGTATGAATACTAAAGAGTCAATGTATATTCATGATTAATGTTATAATGAAGATGTATATTGACGATGAATGTCATAGTTATGTGTAAATACTGAAGATTTGTTGAATACATATAAAAATACATAATTATTCATGATGAATGTTTTTGTAAGTTGTACATTCATGATGAATATCATACTAATGTATGAATATTAAAGAATTATTGTAAACATATGAACGTACATAGATATTCATAATGAATCTTACACATATTCTGTTTGACATGAAAAAACGTTAAAAACATAAAAAGAAAACTATATCGAAATGTATGTCAAATCGAAGAAAATGAAATGTTTAATTTTCTGATATAATTTGTTTGATTAAAATATTAACTATTTTTAAGCTAATTTAGTTTAAAAATTAAGTGGGTAAAATCTTTTTAATTAAAAAAGAAAATAAAAAATCAAAGTGTAAATCCTAACTTTCATTTCCCCCCAAATCACTTCTAAATTATTATTTTTTATGTTTTAACCATTGATTAATTTTCTAATTTTAATCAATGACCAAAATTTGTCATTGTGTTTACAATACCCAAATATATAAACATTAATTCATTGCATAAACACAAGGGTGGTGCCTGATTGGTTTGAGCTTGAGCTCCAAAGATCAAAAGTGCCTGGAGGTCTCAGGTTCAAATCCAAAGAGGAATAAAAATTCACTTGTGGCCACGAAGGTTCAAATGCGGTGACTCCGGGCTACCTGCAAAGCAAAGCAGGTTCGTCCTGGGATTAGTCGATTCGCATAGCGGGTTGGATATCCAGATTAATAAAAAAAAATCATTGCATACATATATATTATATATATATACATATATATTATATATTATATATATATATATATATATCATATATGTAGTTGCTTGCATTATAAAACCAAATTTAATAAAAAATGGGTTTGTATCACGATTTCAATTATACACCAAATCTGAGCCTAGATTTTTATTTCTATTTCAAATGTATTCATCAAGTTCCAAAGATCTTCATATCTTCTCACTTTTATTCTTTATGTATCATTATTCTCTTGATATAAATTAATGTTATATATAACGGTTTTAATTAGTTATATATTTTTATAAGTATTTTACTTTTCGACCATTGATATATGCTTGACCAAACTTTAGAGGCTAATAAGCACTTTATAATACATTGATATATTGTCTCTTGTTCCTCATTGCAACACAAACATAAGACGGAATCCTAATCAATCCAACGACTGGTAAACATATAAAAAGCAGTTGACAAAAACTTATTAATCTGATGAGGAAATTTATTCAGTAAGCACCTACCAAATAAACGTTTAATAAAATAAGAGTTGTAATATTAGAGAAGAGAGTTTCAAGAAAGGTGGGTAGGTGGTTAAAGAGGAAAAAGGAAAGTGATGTGTTCCAAAATACTAGGAGAAGGTCCCCACTTAATTGTCCAAATCCAACAAAATTGTGAAAATTGGTGGCTTTCTCTTTCTCTTTCTCTCATGAGAAAATGACATTTCTAAACTCTACACATTATTTTGTACCCAAAACATCCCTATACATATTTTGTACCCAATTGAGTTCATATTTTATTTTTATTAAAAAAAATTACGATCACGATGAAATATATAACATATATGGATATTTCCGTTAAAACTGTGTGTATTTGAGCCATCTTGCATGTAATCTCATAGGGTCCTAAATATATAGTTGCAGATAGGTCAGATTCCTATGAAGCGTGTTTAATAAGACGAGTCAAACATCCAAATATATCACGCTCCAACCCTTGTGTTACACAACTGCTCGGATGGTTTCCTAACCATGTTGCTTAATCATTCCTTAGGAGAGAATTGTCCTTAATAACCATTATGACCTTTCGTGGTCAATAACGATTCCTATTGTCTCAATATTCCGACCAAACAATTGGTTGCTAACATTTTTTTTATGTTACTTGACTAACTAACTTACGACATTCATGATTGAATATTTAATAAAGTATTTTAATATAAAAAATGAAGAAAGTCATTGATGATCATGTGATGATAAGAAATTTTGAACTAAAATTCACATGGACAACCATAACATGATTAATCAACTAACAAACCCCAAAAATCAAATGGGTTACCCTTGTTGAGTAATATATATATATATATATATATATATATATATATATATATATTATATTATATACCCTTTTCAAAGAATGAAAAAGTATCAAGATTTTGAGCACAATATCTAGAAAGAATATATGGATTGGTAGTATTCTAAGTATCAAAGGATCCTATTACATGGGATTAGATTTGTTGTATATATAATTATCTTTTTAATACTTATGTTTTAAAACTAGAATCCAATTTTGAAACAATAAAAAAAATCTAATAATAACTAATCTAGTCAAAATTACCTCTAAAGTCTAATTTGTTCAGACGTTTGTGTATTAAGAGCGTTTGTTTTATTTTTAATATAAGAGCTTAAACTCTAAGGTGGTGTTTGTTTTTTAAGAGGCACTGAAGTCTGAAGTCTTATTTCACTTTCGATTTATAAAAAGTGGCGTTGAAGTGTGAAATCTGAATCAATAAGACTGTTTGTTTTTGTAATCTGATAAACGTTTGAATTTTTTTAAATTGTCTATTTTACCCATTAAAAATTATAGTGTTGAATTTATAGATAAATTTATACAATTTCACATATTTATTCATAATCATTATGAAATTTACATCTATATTATATAATTAACATTCATATAAATAAATATGTCATTAACGGTGTTTAACATATCTGCATCCTATTAAAATACATTAATTGAGAGAGGTAGACATTGATTTGGTAAGGATCAATTGAGATAAATGATCGATTAAAGTTAATCGATTGAGAAACATCATTGTTGAGAATCTGGAGAACAATAAGAGGTTGATTTACCTTTTATCAGATAAGAGGAAAATAAGACATAAGTGCCTCGAAAAAATGAAAAAAAAACAGTCTAAATAACCTTATCTCTTAACGAATAAGACATAAGAGACTGATGGGAATTTTTTTATGAAAAACAAACAAGCCCTAAATGTCTTCTGAATTTTTGAGTGGTAAATGTATCCTTTAATAACTCTTAATCCTAATCCACCTTCTACTAAATGGTTCATATTTTGGGGCTAGAAAAGATATGTTAGCAAATTATTTATCTTTTATACTTTTGTAAAAAAAAAAAACTATTTATCTTTTATATTTTTGCACCAGTTTGACCGATTCAAATTTCATAAATAAAAAACAATCGTACTAATTCAAATTTCAGACTTCAGGATCATCTCTTATAAATCAGAAGTGAAATCAGAATTCAGACTTTAACACCTTTTTAAAAACAAACGCCACCTAAAATAGTAATTTCAAAAGTAAAAAAAAAAAAAAACAAAAGTCGGAATTTTAATAAACTACAGAGACAAAATAGTAGTTTAAATGACGTTTACCAAATGCTTACCGCATAACCATGTACTGACAATGACATCACAATTAAATAGGTAAGACCATATGTCCTCGTTATGCTTTTTACGATCTTACCAGGAATAACTCTCAGTATTTTCCATATTCAAAACAATGTTATTAAATCATATCATTAAACGTTTATTCGGTAAATATTTAATGAACAAGTCCTTAATAGAAAATCATTATCCTGTAGAATTAAAAAATATATATTGATATACTGTTTTTGTTTTTAATTAAAAAACAGTGTTTTTGATAGATATAAAGATGGGGCATTGGATAGGGGGAAAAGACATGGTGTCATTCCCTAAACTCATGCTACCATTTTAGAGGTGTAGACCTTCATTATGAGCAACGACCGAAAAAAGCATTACGAATTTTGGACCACTCTTTCCATTTATCATTTCTTCTATTCTATTCTATTTATTTTTTATTTAATGTCAATTATTATATTCCTTTATTATTTATTATTACTTTATAGTTTTTTCTTTATTAAGCCATAACTGGATTGAATCAAACTAAAACGAATGTCGATGCTTGTTTAATTACACCTTCCTCGTTTATTAATTACCAGAGTGAAGAGATTTGCTTATAATTTAGGAGTAATGGAACCGATGAACTAATGATAGACTGAGGTATATTTTTAGGGTAGAGGGAAAATTACAATCATTAAATATGTCACGGTGGTGATTTGATTTGTACCACAAGGCATTGTTATCGAAAAGCTGTAATATTACAATATCACAATTTAGATGTAATTTTAGATTTGATGGTTAATAATGTTAGAACATAAAAATCCTTAATTGTAAATTGTTGAAATTGTATATAATTCTTTAAATATTTTATATTGTATTTTATAACTATAAATTATTTAGGTTAATTATTTTGTGTAACCACTAAAAAACGATATTTTAAATCCATCTCTTAATCCAATCAAGTTATATCTTACCAACCAATAACCATTAAATAATTTAGCTTTTTTCAAGTACCCCCACAAAATTGAATTCAATTTGTTATGCGTATTTAATGTGTAAAAACACCAAATATTATATTAAGTCCATATACAATTTGTTGCAAAATAATAAATCTCTCTCTCTCTCTCTCTATATATATACATATATATATCTATACTATCTTATTAAGCAAATTTACCAAAAGTCTTAAAGTCTTAAAATACTAAATGACCAAAATACCTTTTATACTCACGTTTCCACCTTTACACCCCCTCCTCTCCTCATATACACTCACCTACTCACATACACTCACCCTCTCACAACCATTTTTTAAAAATTATAATTTTAAATTTACACTTTATACCCCTATAATTAATTAATTAATTTACTTTACATCCTTTACTTTTAAATGTTTCATTTTAAACATTTATCAAATTAACATATATAATCGTATATCAATTAAAACATGTTTAAAAAATACATTTTTATTTTAACAAGTTACACCATTATAATTGTCTCGTTAATACCTTCAAAATGAGTCCAATATTGAATATTTTTTGACTTAATTATATTATTATATATTATATATACTCTGAAAAAATATTTTTAATATTTACGATTTATACTTTTATAGTTATTTATTTATATATATACTATATATTTTGGGGTTAGACTGTCCAAATTGCACTGTATAATACGTTTTGAATTAATATGTTCTTGGGTTTTTTTTTGAAATATATATACATGTATTAATTCAACCTTAATATGAGTTTATGGTCAAGAAAGAGGGTAAGCAGTTGAAATTTTATTCTAAAACCCATATTTTTTTTGTCTTTTCATGGCTTATGATCTGTCAAACTTATAGTTTTCTTTATTGGTTTTGAGTATTTATCTTAAAACTCAAGTTTCTTGGTTCTTTGATCTTGTTGTAAATTGAATACATTTGTGGAGTCGTTTAAATATGTTGAATTTTAAACTGTCATACAATTTTTTTCATCGATAGTTTGTAATTGGAACCATAACTCTTATTTATTCAAATTGTATTAATATGTAAAGACCAAGTGTAACATATATCATCGTTAAATCTTATCTTATAAAACCAGTGGAACTTCAAAATCGTTAAAATTCATGGCTACCGCCGCATTGCATGGGTACACAACTAGTATATATATATATATATATATATATATATATATATATCAAATTTAAATATATATCAGCATTTGAAGTAAGATTTATGGGATGTTTACCAAACATTTATTCGGTAAGCGTTTACGGGTTAAATTTAACACTGTTACCAGTAAAATTTAACATTGTCATTTATTTATTGGGTAAGATTTTAGTCCACCAAAATAACATCGTATGCAACAATTTATCTAGTAATCGCTTACCATGGTAAAAGTCGTCGTACTTACTTACCCAGTAAGACTCTTGGTCCTTGTCTGACTCTTACCGGATAAGATTTTGGGTGCTTATCATATTTATTCGATAAAATAAATGATTTGATAAGTGCTTACCCGAATAAGTTTTTGGTAAACTGTTCTTTAGAGTCTATTAAAAAATTTATTAAAATAAAATTTAAAAGAGGTAAATAAAGTGGGGATTTTGGTAACAAAAGAAAATAGAAAGGAAAGAATGCGTCCAAGGAAGGCCTTTTGGGCCGCAAACAAAATAGAAGGTCAACTTTGTAATATTATGCGTCCTTCCTCATTCCTCATTGTTAATTTTGACTTTATTTATTCTGATTCCAAAATTATATTTTTATTTTTAAATAAAAAATGTATCATTAAAACACCTAACCCCCTAAGAAATGCGTTCTATGAAACAATTTATTTTTTTAATTGTGATATTTTAAACAATAATGAATTTGGATAATTCCTGTATTTAAAAAAGAAAATGAATCTAAATAATTGTGGAATTTGGATATAAAATTAAACAAAAGGGCGTCCTGTTGCTTCAAAATTGGTCGCCCCCCTGGTCCTTTGTCTCGAGCCATTTGGTCCCTTGTCCCGAGCCATTTGGTCCGAATGGGTCAGACCCAGGTGCTAAGCTAACTAAACCCATGTCCCCCAGATTATGAAGAAACTTTTACAGTGAGAAGAAAAATAAATAAAAATAAAAATAAAAATTTAAAAAAAATCAAAATGTGTAGAGAGGGAGAGAGCTGGAAATAGCTGGAAAACCTACTCCTCCAAGAAATGCTTCACGATCTTCATGCTTGGTTCCACCACCTGTTTTTCCCAGATTTCCGCCACCCTTGCTCCGCCGGACTCACCGGAGATCACCCCCCTGAACGCCTCCGTGGCGTCTATTCTCTTTAATTCCCAACCGGCGTCCCTCAGCCGTAGGATCTTACTCACTTGTTTCTTCGCCAGCTGACACGTGTTGTCCTTGATCCTTCTCACGGCCTCATCGTACGCCTCACCCTGCCCCATCACATCCTCCTCGGAATCCGAGCTTTCCATTCGCCGGAAATACGTCTCGAACTCGGGTACTCCGATTGCCTGCCCTAAACCTGACCGGTTCACCGTCATGTGTTCGCCTGACCGGTAAAACTCTGCCAGTTCCTCGAACATACCGGAGTCCAGCATCTCGTCCACCCGCTTTGATAAATATTGGTTTAAAACCGGTAAGCAAACATCGACCCAAATGAAGCAACATTCGTAACGAAGCTCGGAGCTCACCGGATGTGGGTCTGGTCCGTTGAATACGTCTGATTTAGGGTCGTACCGTTTTGTCACCAGCGAGTAGATACATGAGTTTGAGCCGCCGACGACAAGCGGCAAGCCGCGACGGGATTTAATGTCGGAGATGATTTCTGATGCTACTTTCCGGAATTCCGATGTAGTGATTACTGATTTAGTCGGGTCAAAGGCTCCGAGAAGGTGATGAGGGACGCCAAGCTGCTCTTGCATTGTGATTTTGTTGGTTGTGATATCAAGTCCACGATATACTTGCATTTTATCGGAGTTAATGATCTCAGAGTTTTCAAAAAATCGAGTGGCGAGGTCGATGGAGAGACGGGATTTCCCAGCACCCGTTGGACCCATGATGACAACAATCTTCCGCTTACGGCGTCGTGTGGTGGTTGTTGGTGCGGCGGCGATTGTGGAGGGCTCCATGTGGATGTGATTAAGATTAATCCACGTGGAAGATGGGGTGGGTTGGAAGAAGGTGAGAAATGAGGAGAATAATTTGAAGCGATGATGATGGCAAGTTGTTGAAAATGGCAGCAGTCTCATAAGGAATTAGGTACCGATGATGATGATGATAATGATGATGATGATGATGATGATACAGTTGAAAACTCACACCGCCATAGCATTAGCAGAACCTACATACAAAATACATGAGAGGGAGAGAGAGAGAGAGAGAGAAAGCAGTTTTTTGGGGGTGGGTTTGTTTGGTTTTTAGATGAAAAATTATTCGCAAAACTTGGGTTTGTTACATACAATATATATTATATCTATACATGTTTAGAAACAGTCTCTCTCTCTCTGTATATATATATATATACATACATGTGTGTGTGTGTGTATATTATAATCAATCTGGGTGAGGATTTGAGATTGTATTGGGTGTGGGTGGCAGTGATGAAGATGAAAAAAGTAGCTATGGACTCAGTTTGTAGGATCAACCATTACTTTATGGTGTGTTTGAATGATCACTGAAAATGTATTGTTTGTGTGGGTTTTAGTCGGAGAAGATGACGGAAAATTAAAAGAGAGGGAGGAGGGCGGCTGAGGTTGGGTTGTGGTGCAGTGGCCTTGTTTTTATAGCGCAACCAAAATGACTCACATGGCTAATTATCACCTCTTTTTCATATTATATTATCTTTCAAATTCTTCTCTAAATATTTTGTTTCTCATACAATATTTTTCTGTAACCGTGAATTTCCGACTCAGATCATATGTATTAATTACTTTTTGAGTCATCCCAAACAGTCCGAAGCTATTATCGATGAATCTTTATGATCAAAAAGATATCAACGTCTGCATTTAAACCTGGTAATCAGTAAACCACAATCGTGAATTTAATTATGAAAATTACATAATATATTATAAAATATTATTTAATGTGATAGTTGTAATATTTTTTTGGTTTCTTATATAATAAATGTAAGACAATATGATTAAGGGTTTAATTGTGAAAATTACACAAATTGTTATAAAAAAAATGATTTATACAACTCGAAAAAAGAAAAAGAAATGAGAGTTGGGGATAATTGTGAAAATTTAGCCATCAATATTTAATAGTTTATAACAAAAATTTGAATGTTATGATATGTATCGTACAATGTGTCTACTACATTTTTAGGTCTTAAATTGATAAGAGTTATTTCTATTGAAAACTTCAAAATACTTTATAAAAGATAAAAAGTGAAACTCATTTCTATTTAACCTTTTTTTATTAAATACAAAATGTTAATTACCGTCAACTAAAATTGACGTAAACGTCATTCTATTTTTAATTGTTGATTTCATCCTTTACTTTTTATACCGTGATTGATATAAAGATAGATGATAATTATCTGGAAAAAAAAAGATGGATGGATAAAAGAATTATTAATTTTGATTTAATATTAGTTATTTACTAATTTTATTTCGCCTTCCTGATTTTTATTCCAGTAATTTTGGTGGGAGCCACAAAATATTCGGTCTTGCTTAGTCTTACTTCATACGGCCTTACTTATCAAGCACAACAAGGTTTTGAAATTTATTGTAATATAATTTATTAGAGCATCTCCAATAGATATGTTATATTTTTTCTAGAATAAAATATCAAAAATCATAATCTTTAACAAAATTATATTAAACTTCAATAGGTACTCGATTTTAGTAATTATAGCACTAACTATATTATTAGATGTACTCGCGTAATACAACGAGATACACCTCGATTTTAATGTTTCTTTTTTCTTTGTCTCTATCGACGTTATAGTATGGTTTTATGTGGTTTTGAAAAAACATAACATTTTTATTTTTGAATAAAATATAAGTATGAAGATATCATAAAAATTTGAATTTTTTATTGATATTAGTACCAAACTAACTATTTAAAATTTCTCATTTTTTGTGTATTTCTTTAATTCATCTTTTTATTTTTAGTTTAATAATATATTTTTTTGTAAAGATAATAATTAAGTATATTTTGTTACAACTCAATGGTTATCCTAATTACATTTAATTTGAGATGTTTATCATTTATTTGATCATGTTTATTTGCAGTTAGTTACATGAATTTAAATATGAAACTTTAATAAGTTGTAGTTACACATAATTTACTTGTAATCTTAAATTTTAAGTAATGTACATCAATAAACAGTACTTCATACATAAAAGTTGGTTTTTAATGGTTTTTGTCAAATGTCTTATAATATAGTATAGATATTCAATATATTTAATAAAATATTATTATTTTTTCTCTCAAACACTTATATTCAATATTTGTTATTTGTGGGAAAGCATAAAATAATATTTTTCTCTTTATTTAGAGATTTCTTTAAATTTAGAGATTTTACAATCTTTATCCTCTTTACTCTATTTTAGCATTCAAGATACTATAGTTGTTAGAGTAGAAAAATTGTTAAAATCCCTCTTTTCTCTATGTTAACATGACTGTTGGAGATGCTCTTAGTTATTCTATTAAATTTAAGAGTTGTTTAGTTTGTTTTCCATTAAAGATGTGTTGTCAGTAGCTTAATGAGTTTAATGGAACTAACAATGTATTCAGTCACTTATACTTGAATGATTGGTGGTGGTTTAAAATATAGAAAATGACTTATTTTGTAAGCTTTTCGGGAGGGAAACTTTATACAGAAAGCCATTTTTTTAAAATTTGTCTCTTCCAATTGAAAAACACGTTCCTTTCATCTATGAAAAGTCTCTCTGAAACAAAAATTTTCTCAATCTATATAGACAGTTTAATCCGTACAAATAACTTTATCTACATGACTTAATGAAAAACCAATCAAACAACCCCTAAAGTCCTGTATGGATATAATGCAGAATAATTTGTCTGTATAGAATGAGAAAACTTTTGTTTAAGAGGGTTTTTTCATAGATAAATGATCATGTTGTTAATCGGGAGGAGTAGATTTGGAAAAAACTTGACTTTCTGCATAAATCTACTCCTAATATCTTACTGAATAAGTCACTTTATATATTATTAAACCATTTTTAAACAGTCATATTTAACTGAGTAAATAAACAGTAGGTTCTATTAAACTCATTAAGCTACTAACAAACAAACTCTTATTTTGCAAGTTACTAGTTTATAGTAAAACGAACAATTACATGGTCTTTCAACTCTTTATTATTTAAAACACTTGTAAATACGGTAGACTTGCAAAAAAAAAGTGTATTTAAAACTTCATCTAATCATTCAAACCACTTTCTAACAAATATTGATGTACATAGAATCATATTCAAATATATAAACATATTATATGTGATAAATCATCTTTTACGGTGTAAAAAGTCATTAAAGAGCTGTGTTGATGGTCAACTTTATCTGATATGGTCATAGATAAGGTTTTCAATATATGAGTTCATTAATCTTTGTATTACATATTAAATGTTTAAAACCGGTACAGAAAAAATAAGACAACATCATCATCAGACGAGTTTTCATCAGAACAAAGAGATCGCGATAATCCTATAACTTTATAACAGACAACATCATTTATCTCTTTCTATCAGATACGTATATAAATAATTTAAAGAAAAAGAATAACCCAAATTATTTATAAGAGACTGTCATTTGTCTGGTTCTTTCAAGATTGAGTTAGGCTTTCATATAGCTCCAGATAGAAAATTAACTTATACATAATAATTTTTTCGTGAATATATATATATATATATATATATATATATATATATATTTTAATACATAATTCTCCTAAAAACGGTTCATCTTTTAAACATGTATGTAAAATATATGTTATACACTATCACTCATGTGATGTAGTCATATTAGAGTTGTATTTTGTGGAATGTTATGAAGTTCTTGAAATCTTTGAATGTTACATGTGGCATTAAGGCTTTGATTGTAGTGGTTTTGGAATTTTTTTTGTATATACTAGAAGAGTATTCGTGCAATGCAGGGAGACACATCTCGATTTTAATGTTCTATTTTATTATTTGTCTTTGTCGATGTTATAATACGATTTATGTGTTTAAAAAAAAATCAATGATGATTTTATTTTTGAATAAGATATAAATTTGAAGATATCATAAAAATTTGAAAAAAAATATATCAATGTTAATATCAAATCAACTATTTAAAA
>NC_037539.1:3463075-3464538 GCF_001531365.2 Cynara cardunculus var. scolymus
TATATATATATATATATATATATATATATATATATATATATATAAGCTAATCAAATGAGAACTTCATAATTTGTGATAATCATAAAATCCAATATACACTACTCATTTGAAATAATTAATTTTATTTTTTAATTAACAAGTTGTGTACCCGCGCAATGCGGCGGAAGCCATGAATTTTAACAATTTTGAAATTTCACTGGTTTTATAAGATAAGATTTAACGATGATATATGTTACATTTGGTCTTTACATATTAATACAATTTGAATAAATAAGAGTTATGGTTCTAATTACAGACTATCGATGAAAAAAATTGTATGACAGTTTAAAATATAATATATTTAAAATCCAACATATTTAAACGACTTCACAAATGTGTTCGATTTATACCAAGAGCAAAAAACCAGAAAACTTGAGTTTTAAGATAAACACTCAAAACCAATAAAAAAAACTACAAATTTGACAGATCATAAGCCATGAAAAGACCAAAAAAGATGTGTTTTAGAATGAAATTTCAACTGCTTACCCTCTTTCTTGTTCAGAAACTCATATTAAAGTTGAATTAATACATGTATATATATTTCAAAAAAACCCAATAACATATTAATTCAGAACATATTATACAGTGCAATTTGGACAGCCTAACCCCAAAATATATAGTATATATATATAAATAAATAATTATAAAAATATAAATTGTAAATATTAAAAATAATTTTTCACAGTATATATAATATATAATAATATAATTAAGTCAAAAATTATTCAATATTGGATTCATTTCGAAAGTATTAACGAGACGATTATAATAGTGTAATTTGTTAAAATAAAAATGTATTTTTTAAACATGTTTTAATTGATATACAATTATGTATATTAATTTGATAAAAGTTTAAAATGAAATATTTAAA
This sequence comes from Cynara cardunculus var. scolymus, assembly GCF_001531365.2. Classification (NCBI taxonomy): domain Eukaryota; kingdom Viridiplantae; phylum Streptophyta; class Magnoliopsida; order Asterales; family Asteraceae; genus Cynara; species Cynara cardunculus. Next base: position 3,463,986 of record NC_037539.1, read on the forward strand.
AGTAAATGACGTAAATCAAATTAATTAACTAATTATAGATGTATAAAGTGTAAATTTAAAATTATAATTTAAAAAAATCGGTTGTGAGAGGGTGAGTGTATGTGAGGAGAGGAGAGGGTGAAAAAGTGAAATAAAATGTATCTTGGTCATTTAGTATTTTAAAACTTTAAGACTTTTGTTAAATTTGCTTTATAAGATAACTAGAAGCGTACTCGCACAATGCAGCGAGATACATCGTGATTTTAATATTTCATTTTATTTTTTATATCAGTCGATGTTATAATATGACTTTATATGATTTTTAGAAAGCGATGATGTTTTTATTTTTGAATAAAATATATGTTTGAAGATATCTTAAAATTTTGACAAAAATATATCGATATTTGTATCAAATTATACTTGAAATTTCTTATTTCTTTGTGTAATTTTTTAATTCTATTTTTTTATAATTTAATTTATGTACAATAACGAAGTAATTTATATTTGATTTAATAATATAAATTTTTTATAAAGATAATAATTATTTATTTTGTTGGAACTCGATAATTATTCT
>NC_037539.1:3466278-3472135 GCF_001531365.2 Cynara cardunculus var. scolymus
TTTTAAGAGTTTTAGCCAAATGCTTTATAAGATAGTATAGATATAGATATGAAAGGTGAATTTAGTAATATCTTTGTTTTTTTTACAATTTATAGGTCATAATTTGAATTGAATCTTTTAAATGCATTGCCAAAAATAAGTGAATTCCCAAAGATAAGTTTCTAATCTAATTTTATTCTAATTATATTGTTTTGAGAAGCATCCAACTAAAATAGCTTTCTTCATGCCTTCTTCCTCGTCTTTTCAAAAAAATCGCCCGTCCCTCACATCTTCCATCTCCGACAAAAATACAAAACGGAGATTTAAGGCCGAAGAGGTAACCTAGATCTCGTCGATGCACTAGAACTTGAATCTCAAAGAAACCTAGATTGGAACTTCGATAAAGTGTATCACAATGTGTCTTAATTTTCAAGTAATGTTGTTTTACGAAGTGTATCCCAATGTATGTTTTCGATGTTTTAGAAAGTGTATCACAATGTGTTTTCGTTGATTAACGAAGTGTATCACAATGTATTTTTGTTGTTTTACAACGTGTATCAGTTAGTGCTGTTTTACAAAGTGTTTCACACTATGTTTTTTCATTGTTTTATGAAATAGTATTGCAGTATGCATCATGTGGTTATGTGGTATTAGCCGGAATAAAGTTCACCAGTGAGAGGAAAAAGAGATTTATGAATACTTAAAATGCCATTTTAATTAAAACTTTAAGTCAAGTACCAAAACTATTAATTTCATAATTTATCTTATGATTTGTGGTTGAGATCGGATTTCACGGTTATCCCAAACAAACGAGTTCTTCCTTGAATGATCTCCTTTTACACACACACACATAACACTTATCAATCACAACCTATCTTATTTGTACAATTTGATCCATACCGTCTACTTTATTTTATTTTATTTTAGTTTTTTAATTGATAATCTTTAACTATATTTTTCACCTCATTAAATGTTGGTTGTAGATAAACTAATTGATGGTTAAGATGATGTTGCATTGATTATAAAAATATAATAAGTTTTATATATATATATATATATATATAGAGAGAGAGAGAGAGAGAGACGAGTGATCAAATACAAACCACTCAATTTGTATAAACCATGCAAATCACCTTTATCTGACGATTTCATTGTTTAATCTTATGAAATTTTTTCATGAAATTGTTTATTCTTGTAAAAAAATTTCATATAATATTTTTTTTTGATGTTGTTTCATATATGTTTATGAAATTGTTTCATATAATACTTAATGAAATTTTAATGAAACTGTTTCATATATTTCTCTAAAATTAAAATAATTAAGATGATCATATCCATTATTAACACCCTCTACAATAAAAATGATTAATCAACCTCTCATAATTACAAAAAAATAAAAAAAATAAAAAATTATGATTAGTTGAATAAAGTTTGTATAATTTATACAAAATAATGTGGTTTGTAAAGTAAGCCTATCTCTCTCTCTATATTTATTTATTGAGCATGGTTAATCGATTGGGGCGCCAGGAGACGAAGGCGGGGGTGGTGGTGGTTGAGCCATTACCCACCTGAATGACGATTGGCTGGTGAGAAATATGCACCGGCCAGTGGCAATGGTAGATTGCCAGTCGGCGTGGCTGCTATTGCTTCCTACTCTCCCCACACCATCACATGGTCCCACTACTTCCTGCTTAACATTTCTATAACAACAACCTCTTTTTTTTTAATCTTATACTTATTTTTTTTTAAATTTATTACTATTTTTACCAAATTATTTAGGAATAGTAACAAGATGGGTTCAGATCAGTTATTGGTATCCTCATTTCCGAAACGAATAACTAAAATTGTTCCGTAACTGCCTCGATCCTTGTCAGATCCCCGCGATTTCACCGATTCCTATCGAAAAACCGTTAAGGGTAAAAATCTATTTTTCCCATTGATTATGCCCGAATCCTAAACCTGAACCTATTTGAAAAAAAATTACAATATATTAATTTTCATAACTAAAAGTAAATTAATTTTTTTTAAAGATTTTAGTCTAAATATCTCAAGCATAATGAAATCAATTATAAACAACGTCTTATATTACAATATAAAAGTAAGCAAAAATTTAAACATTATAGAACTAATATCACGATTTCAAATTAGATAAAATAAACTAGACTTTTTCGTGAGCTTTATTTAGACACTTGGGGTAAATTTGATAAAAGTATTTTAAATTTTAATGTTAATATTTTCTTTTATATATATATATATACATATATAAATTAGAAGTAATATATACACATATTCGATCGGGACGGTGATCCCCGTCAAAGTCCCCGAATATATCCTGATCCCGCCTCGTCCCCGAATCCGATCCGAAAATTCCGGTTTTCGATTTTCACCATCAATTTCGGTTTTTTTGCAACCCCTAAAATTATTCATATTATAAAATATAATGACTTACGGTTAAATAATATAAACAATGTTTTTGATAATTTTTGAGTATTAAATAATCTTTTTAGTCATTTTAATAATCATTAATTAGTTTAGTTTTGTTCGGCTAATAATAAATTAACGTTAAATAACATTTTAATAACGTTTAAATAAGTTCTAAATAATTTTCTTTAATTTTTTAAGTCCTTTTTCTTATAATTTTATATATATTTTTCAAAGACAATAATTATTACTAAGAAAAAATATAGAATACAGGAAAGAAACGTTCTAGAAAACTGCGAGGTACAACAAATAAGAAAGGAAAAAAGAAACAAACAACTAAAAGCTCGAGCTAGATGCAACAAATGTAAAAGGCCCAGCATAGAAGGCCATCTCAACCGGTGGGGGATAAGCGATATGGGTTCTCGATCCACAATTCCCAAGAAATGTTTCCTTTACAGTTTCGTCTCGACACTCATGCAAAAAATTCGGACTTGCATCTCTGCAAAGTCCAACTTGTTCATGAAAATTGTGTTCGTACAATGATTCCAAAGCAAGTAACAGATAGCCCAAATAGAAGCCTTTAGGACCTAATTTAACCATGGAGAGAAGGTAGGACCCCCTTTTAAGTAGAAAGAGACATATATTGGTCAAATCTACATACTTTAATATGTAAGGAAATTGTGTAAATGTTCATATATATATTTTATTATTATTATTATTATTTCGGTATATTTATACGTAAGAATTTTAATTACAAGTATAGGATTGAGTTTCAGTAAAAAATTAAGTAAAGGTTAATATTTATTATTAAACTAGAAGGATACTTATGCAATGCAGCGAAATATATCTTGATTTTAATATTTTATTTTATTAGTTATCTCAGTCGATGTTATAATATGGTCTTATGTGATTTTGAAAAAAAAAACGACGATGTTTTTTATTTTTAATTAAATATAAATTTGAACATATCATAAAATTTTGATAAAAATAGATCGATATTAGCATAAAATTAACAATTTAAAATTCATTATTTTTTGTGTAAGTTTTAATTCAAAATTTTTTATTTATAATTTAATTTTGGGTTCAATGACGAAGTAATTTATTTTGGTTTAATATAATTTTCTCATGAAGATAATAATTAATTATTTTGTTAGAACTCGATAATTATCTTAATTATATTTTGAATTTTTTATATTTTAAATATAAATGTTTATCATCTATTTGATTATGTTTATCCGCAGTTAGTTACACGAATTCAAACATGAAGCTTTAATAAGTTGTACTTGTGCATAATTTACTTGTAATCTTGAAATTTTAAGTAATATACATCAATATAGAGTACTTTATGTATAAAAAATGGGTTTTAAGAGTTTTTGTCAAATATTTTATAATCTATATATATATTAAAGGAGAAACCAAGGTTGATGACTTGGCTTCTTCTAAGGGTTGGAAACTTATTTATCTTTTTTTTCATTCATCCTCCTTTAATCTTTTTTTTTAATTTCACATTCTAATTTCTATAAACATTGATTATCATTTATGTTTGCATTTAACACAATCTTTTCATTTTCCCTAACTCTTCTTCATAAATTGTTCATCATTCAATCTCTTTTTTTCCATCTCCATCACTTGATTTGTTTTCATTTCATTTTTCTCCATCTCTATCACTTGATTTGTTTTTCATTTTATAAATTGTTATTTTTCACCAAATCTATTTTCAAGTTTATTTCGAGAAGACCAATTCAGGTATGCGTTCCTTTCTATTTTTTTTTTTTTTGGGATTTTAGAATTTTGTTATTTTACTTTTCCCTTCTATGATTTTCCTAAGTTTTCTCAATGAAACGGAGCGTTTGTTCTTGACAACACTTTTAAAGTTTTCATGGCAATAATGGTTCGATTAATCGTCTGATGATAGAATCTTGGAAGTATTACAAACCATGATGTAGCCTCAACAAATTTCAACATATTTTTGTAATGATTATCTTTTTCAAGTATACTTTGAGAAAACTAATGTATGTATGCTTTCCTTTTGACTTTTATTGAGATTTTTGAAGTTTTTTTGTTACAATTTTTCATGTAGCATCACCAAACTTCAATATGCCCTTTTTTAATGGTTATATTTTTTTTCAGGTTTATTTCGAGACGATTAATCTGAGTATGCAATTTTTCTTAATTTTGTTAGGATTTTAGAGGTTTTCTTTAACTAATGTCTTCTACATTTTTCTTAAGTTTTTTTTTTCTCAATAGAACCAACAATATGTTTTTAACAATTGTTTTAGAGTTTGGTTGACAACAACTACTCCTTATAGAATATTGAGAAACCAAGTTTAATGAAAAAACCATTTTTCATATTCATCTTTTATTTTCTCATTCTTATTTTACATTAAAATGTTTTCAACATACAATTGTTGAAACTTTTTTTTTTCAAATTCTRTTTATTTTTAAAATATTTTCAACCGCATTAATCGTTAAAAGATTTCATTTTTGTAATTTAAATTATATATATATATATATATATATATATATTAAAAGAAACAACCAATAATGATAAGGTAGATTCATATATCATAGATAATACTGATTCTTATTAGTTTAATATATAAATGTGATCATCGACTCATTTAGCTAACTTCAATAATTTTAAAAAGGATTATTGTCACCATGCAACGCATGGTGTCAAACACTAGTATAGTATAGATAAAGATAATCCACATCATCTATGTGTTAAAATGTAATGATTCAATATTAAGTGGTAAGACTAGATAGAGTCTAGGTTGGAGTTTTATTATGATAATAAGAGACCAAGGGTCCGTTTAACAAAAGTTTATTCGAGAAAGCGTTTACCAAGTCACATTATCTCATCGGATAAATATGGTAAGGACCAAGAATCTTACGTGATAAGTGGGGACGACGACTCTTACCAAGATAAACGCTTGCCGGATAAATTGTTGCATACAATGTCGTTTTGATGAACTAAAATTTTACATAGTAAATAAAGAATAATAATGTTAAATTTTATCGATAATCACTTATCAGGTAAGTGTTTGATAAACAACCCTTAATTTTTCATTTTCCAAATTGAAGTTTTTCCATAGAGAGGCGAGGAACGTGTCACACAAATGACACAGTTTCACCAATATATGAGTTTGGTAATTTCATGTTTTAAAAAGTGAATATTCGATAGCAACACGCCAAGGCTAGCATTTTGATGACTAAGATGCATATATATGATGACGTGGTATTTTAAGTATTGGTGTATTCTTATGGCAAGTTAAGTAAACAAAGTAATGTTTTCAATCATCTAATCATTCCTTCCCTCCAGTCAAATGATTTGACTCATTGTTGAAAGTAAGGTACCGCATGGCCTCGTGTTAATCCCATTTCACCTACGCGTGTTCATTGCTTGGGTTCAATTTTCTCAATTTATATATATATATATATATATATATATATATAT
>NC_037539.1:3473097-3479393 GCF_001531365.2 Cynara cardunculus var. scolymus
ACCCTTTTAATTTTAAATTTTTTTGAATCTTTTTAAATTTAAATTTAAATTTTAAAAATCTTTTAATTTTATTTTTTATCACAATATGAGGTTATTGGGTTGTTCTTGCGTTCTCGTAAATCACAAGGGTTCTCGTTTGAACCCTTCCCTATATATATATATATATATATATATATATATATTCACAGTTACTGAAAAAATATACAAATGAATTTTATAGAGATGTGAATAGATTGAAAATATGTGTATATGAAGAGCATACGTGATAATATAATTGTCTAATATATATATCAATAGAAATTCAACAATCATATTAAGTCCTATAAATAAAATGATATCGGGTTCATCAGGTTGGGTTAGATTCAACTAATAGTAATCCAATATCTATGGTTTGAAAATCTTACAACTCAATTAAATATTGGATTGCTTCCAATTGAGTTATTTCGCGTTGGATTGAATTGGGCTGATCGGTTTTTTGAGCACCCCTAATTTGACCCACTTCCTTGGGATCTTAAACGGTTAGCTAGAAAACAAAATACAACTACGTATGTGTGGAAAACAGAAGCGTTACGCTTTTTATAGCCGAAAAGTACCCGAGTTATCAAGTGTTAATCTAGTAACAATAATTCATTTAGGGTAGAAAGTGAAGTTATATCTCAACCTCTAAAATTGATTTAAATTTGTAATCATTCATTGCTTTATCCATAAGTGGACTTTTTGATTCTGCTTTTGACATGCATGCATTGTGTCATAAGTGCTTATGCTAGAAAAACATGCATCAAGGTATGAAAATGGAACTAGGGTTTTGTTTGATTCTTTACATACAATCAAACTTTTTAAAAAGCTTACATCATTATCATTGCATTCTAAATCATTCAACTTCGATATTTTAAGTTATAAGACCGAGTCCTACACTGAGAAAATAAGATATCATATAACGTCAACGTATTTTTTACGACAAAGTTTGTAAACGTATATGTAAAATTATACGTCATACATAAAATATGTTAAAAAAAAAAAAGACGTACTGAATCTTGTTAGTAGAGAAAACTGCAAAATCATCCTAAATGATCTGTTTAAGTTTTTTTTTCCTTCTAAGGGTATGTATATAAGTAACTTAATGAACTTGATATGACTTGCAACTTATTCAATCAGCTATACATGATTGTTTGGTAATGGCTTAATTATATAGAAAGTGTCTTCTTCAGTAAGTTTTTAGGGAGAGTTTTATACAGAAAGCCAAGTTTTTTTTTTTCTAAACCTATCTCTCTCAATTTAAAAAAAGTTTGAAGATTTCATATATGTATTATGGATATCACCAAAGTTATAAAGTGAATAAAATGATGAACAAAATAGTCAATATTTTTTGTTGACTAAAGAAATATTTCGTTTTCACCTCCGTCTCTATCTCGATCTTGAACTCCATTATTATTCTTTTGGTCCCAAACATAATTAGATTTTGACTATTATGTAAAATGAATGTTAGGTTTTGACTACCACGCGTCGCATGATATAAAGTTTGTAGACGTAGAATAACCCTACAAATTTTGAAATTAAAACCATCTAACGGTCGAAAATTTACCACGCAGATCGATATGTCATCGAGTTGTTTGTGATTGAATTGTTATTTAAAACATGTAAAACCTTATGAGATTACTCTCCAAAAGATCCCTAAGAGAATGGTCCAAGTACAACATATATGGAACTCTAACACGCATCCTACAATGGAAGTTAGATGACGCATATTGTCGCAGAATGTCAAGACGGGATTAGACATATAAGGGCTAGACAAGTATAAATTACCCAGAGTGTCGTGAAAATATGGGGAATGTGACGGTTATTAAAAGGCGCCTTATTATGCCGAATGTGATGGTTTACGGCCTTCATAAATATTAATAAAATGTAACACCGTTTAATCATTTATTAAGATAACCAGAGGTTTTCTTGGATTATTTGTAATTAATTTTATTGTGATCGATAGAGATCTAGCTTAATTGGTTACTTTTATTTAAACTTCAATAAGTTCATCAATCAATGTGTTCAATTTAACCTCTTAGATTACGATGGATTTTAAAACATTATGCACGTGTTCAAATTTCATACTTTCATCTTATAAAAGTCTAAAAGATGACGCAAATAAATATATAGAGTAAAGTTCAACTCTAGTCCCTAACATTTGTAATTTTCAACGGATATCGTTTTTACACTCTAAAAACTCGGATTTGGCCCCTTGCTTTTGTCCATTTCCAAAGGGTATTGGTCCCTTTGTCTAACGGTCATTAAATTTTTCTGTCAAGTCCGATTAAATGAGGGGTATTTTTAGTCCTTTTTTACTATATTTATTATATTAAAATAAAAAACATATCATATTTTTAATTAAAAAAAAGAAAGGTGGTGGTTATCTTTTTTATTTTCTTTTTTCATTACAATTTAAAATTAAAAGCATAATATGCTTTTTTTTTTTAAATTTTAACATAAATTTAGAAAATAAAGACTATCATTTAGATGGATTTAACGAAAAAAATAACGACCATTAGACGGATTGATCAAAATTATTAGGAATTGATAAATGTAGGAGACTAAAACCCGGATTTTTAAAGTTTATGAATGATATATATTGAAAATTATAAACATTAGGGACCAAAATTAAACATTACTATAAATATGTATAAAAGAGACGATATTCAAAAATGGCATGTTTAGCTTTTAATTGGTCATGAGGTGATCATATGTTGAAGAATGGGAAGCCCAAAGGATTTTGGCCGGTTTGAAAGGGAAATAATTGGTTTCCACTTTTATTCAACCATCGAGATCTACATGAAGACTTTAAATAAATCGTTTTATACTTTGATTTCTATAATCCCTCCCTCCGTCCAAAATATATTATGATAATTGTTACTGTTACTATTATTATTATTATAAGATATTTTTTACATGATTTTTTCATTTAAGATTAGAATTTAATGTATTTGTTTTATATGTATTCGGTTTATAATGTAAAATTCTTTAGTTATACTTTTTGTTTCATAAACACATAAAAATACTCACATGTGAAACGAATATATACACTAAATTCAAGTCGTAGATGAAAAAAAGATGATGTGAAATAGTGCATGATGCACCAGTTTTGAAAATTCTCATAATTTTATATATAGGTTCTCAAATAAAGATCTCCGAAGAAAATATGTATGTTGTGTGTTTTCTGCGATCAGTCAAATACTACGAAAAGAAGTCGTGATTAGCGACGAGGAAATGATGACTAAATCAAGTGGTAAATCCTATGGCACGCTTATTCTTTGGGACCATTATTTGTGATTGAGGACTTTTACAACCATCCAAGGGTTGCAAAGTTGCTTTTAATGACTGGAATATGGTTTTAACCTGTCAAAGTTGGTCATAAAGCAAGTACATTCTCATAGTGAAATATAATCGTTGCTCGTTATATGACCACATAATGAAGATCACAAATTATAAATTGTACGGATTATCCTTTCCAAGTTAAAATTTGGTTCGTACAGCTCAAGTAAAGGCTCGAGTCGCTTGAGATATGAGAAAGGGCACATCACATTAAGGTGAATACAGTAGCATATTCTACACATGCATGATATATTTGTTAGAGTGTACTGTTCAACAACACGAAGCACGGACAATAGATGATTAACATCAAATCCTTACAATCTACAGACAAGAACTGATTACTGATGTCATATTATATTTTTATTGGTGCAACCTTGGGAGGGGGAGGTTGCTTGGGTATAAGTCGAGATCTTGATATTTTTGGGCTATAATTATCACATTAAATACTGGAATAATTTACATAAATGTAAAGAGTTGGAGAAAAGTAATCAAACACCGATGTTTAAAGTAGTTTAGCCAATCATAGTCAAGTTTTCTCAAGCAATTCTGAACATACAAAATCCACCAAAATACAGTTTATTATATGACAGAATTGAAGCCTTAATACAATACAAAAGGAGTTGTTGCAAGTTAAATGAATCCATGTATATCAATTGGCAGGCAGATCCTTTTGGGATGCATCTATCTTGAATTATCATGGGGATGATGAAAGGTATTATAATCTAGAAACAATATTCGAAGATATATTGTCCATAAGGTGTGGAATGGTGCAAGTACCTCTGCTTGCTTTGATTTGACATAAATAGTTAAATGTTACTAATGTTTGAACTCAGTAAGCTTTAAGTATAACATTTTTTCTTGTCGACATGTATATGAGGTCCTAGTGAGATCCGAAGAGTTTCGAGAGCTATGTAAAAGCTCTTGAAAGAGAGAGCAGTTTCCAGGCGTCATCTAATTTTGGAAGATAGCAGTTTTGGAGGATTATAGTAACCCTCGACTTTATTCTGGTTATGTTTAAAATTAGATAGAAGATTGCAGAACTTTGATACTAAAGTTGTTCTCCCTTTAATTTTGTAAACAATGGTTATATTTTGATGTAAAGATTACTTAATTTAGAGAATATTGGTATTTTAGCAATATATGCTATTTTCAAATTTTAGGGGTTTTATCTACAAAAACACTTATCGACTTATTACAAGTGCAAGTAGAAGTTTTAGTTCCACTACATAGCTACCCTAGACAAGAGATTAGATATGTTTATGTAGTATATATTATGAGAGAGTTGGGTCATATAAAAGTTTATTTTAAGTATATAATATCTATACATGGCAAATAAAACCCACACACATGCCTCACTTTTGATGAGGTAGGAACCCTTGACTCCTAAAAAAGGTGGAATACCATATACCTTTGTGCCAAAAGACCCTTTGGTGGGTCAGATAAAAGTTAGTGAAATCATAAAGTGATTGCATGATCGATATGGATGGTAATGAGTTAACAATTTAGTCAATGCCTATGAGCATAGGTGGATTTGATGTTGTTACGGGTATGGATTAGTTGTCTAACCACTAAACTCACATATAGGATAAGAAGTTGAGTAAGAACCGACCCCTGATGAAAACGTGATGCATGCTTACGTCATTTAGAATAGATGTGAGATAGCTCTGTGATCAAAGCAAGTAAATTACTAAGAAAATTATGTAATGTCCATTTGGTATATGTTGTTGATGTGGTGCACGATCGAAAATTGGAGAATGTCCTTATCATGATGAAGTATCTAAAAGTGTTCTCGAATGATTTATGTAGGGTACCGCCAAAACGCAAGTTGAGTTCAAGGTTGATTTGGTATCCCAAGCAGTGTTGTCAAATTAGGGTTTTCTTCTTCTTGATTTTAGGGTTTTGATTAAAGAAAACTATTGTTAACATTCTCTGGATAAACGTTTATGGTATTTGTTGTAGATATTCTTCATCTTCTTCATGTTTTTGTTGTTCAACATCTTGAGATCTACATCTTTGTAAATTTGTGTTTTGAATTAATGATACAGATAGTTGATGTTATAGAATGCTCTTTGAATGGTTCAGGACTTTAGGCCGACGTTTATTTGGATAAAATGACCAAAATGACCGATTTTTACGGAAACCAACTTAACATCCGTCCGTTAAAGAAGGGAACAAAAATCGTAACGAAGTGTAAACTACAGTATATCTTGTATCATTCTAAAAGTCGAATAACGAAAAGGAAAGTAAGATTTAGTTGAATCAAAAGAAATTATTGTTAACCACAAGGGTGGTGTTTGATTGGTTTGAGTTTGACTTCAAAGGTGAAAAGTACCAGGAGGTCCCGGGTTCAAATCCAAGGAGGAATAAAAATCTCCTTGTGGCCATGGAAGTTCAAATGCGGTGATTCCGGGCTATCTGCAAAACAAATGGTCGTTCTGATATTAATCAGCTCGCATAACAGGTTGGATATCCAGATTAATAAAAAAAAATAGTTGTTGCTCATGATTACAAGATGGGATCATCAAAGGTATGTTGTAAAACGTTTTGAAATTTTGACCCTTCTTTTCTTCGTGGGGGTTGTTTTCAATTCATTCAATTCCACGTGTGTGTCTCTTTCACTTTTCTTTATGCTTTTTTATTACCATTTTTCTTAATCCATTTTTTTATTTATTTCTAATTAAACACACTTATATGACATATATCTAACCAACAAAAATGGAAAAGAAAAATTAATTAATTTGATATGTATTTATATTCTATACTATATTATAATGCATTTGGCTAAAACTCTTAAAAACTCTTAAACTCTTAAAAACTCTTAAACTCTTAAAACTCTTAAACCCGTTCATCCCTATCCGATTTCATCCCATAACTGAATTCGTGTAACTAACTGCAGATAAACACAATCAAATACAGGATAAACATCTTATTTTAAATAT
>NC_037539.1:3481608-3493948 GCF_001531365.2 Cynara cardunculus var. scolymus
CTTCTAGTATCTTATAAAATATTTAATAAAAACTTTTAAAACCTATTTTTTATGTATTGATTGTTGTTTATTGATGCATATGACTTAAAATTCGAGATTACAATTAATTGTGTGTAAATAGAACTTATTAAATCTCTATGTTTTGAACTCGTGTAACTAATTATAGATAAATATAATAAAATACATGATGAACATTTCATTTTAAATATGAAAAATCAAAAATATGATTAAGATAATTATTAAATTTAAAAAGAATATTTAATTATTATATTTATAAAAAAATTCTATACTAAACAAAAATAAGTTTCCTCATTATTAAATTTAAATTATATTATATTAAAAAATTGAATTAAATAAATTACACATGAAAAAACGAGAACTTTAAGTAGCTAATTTGATACTAATATCAATATATTTTCAAATTTTATGATATTTTCAAATTTATATTTTAAAAAAATAAAAACATTATCGTTTTCTCGAAATCATATAAAACCGTATTATAACATCGATAGAAACAAAGAATAAAACGAAACATTAAAAAATGCACTAATGTCTTGTTAATCTTATGCTCATAAATTGTAACTCACATTATGGATAGAATAGACGTTCACGTATAAAAATGGTTCTTTTGTGAAATACAAATTTCATATATCTGTTGACTCCGAGCTATCCGTGAAACGGATGGTCGTCTTGAGATTAGTCGGCTCACATAGCAGGTTGGATATCTAGATTAATAAAAAAAAAATCATATATCCTCTAATTTTATGTTTATTTTGTATGATACATGAAATTTTGGAACAAGAAATTTATTCTATGTTGTGTAATCGAATGCTTTGTTGCCGTTGGTGGTTTTTAGTCTTGATTCATTTGTAGTCATTTAAATTTCAAGTTAATAAAGATCGAGAAATAATATGAAAACAAAGAAAAATTGGAAATATTAAGGGGTCTTTTATCGAATGCTAACCTAGTGAGCGTTAATTGAGTCACTAGTTAACGTTACTGGATGAACAAGTTAGAGAACCGAGAATCTTACTTGTAAGATTGATGGCAAGAACCAAATGTCTTATCGGGTAAGTGAGGGAGGTGGCTTTTATCCAGTTAGGTGTTTACCTGGTGAACTGTTGCACACGATACTGTTTTGATGGACTAGAATTTTACCCGAACAATATAAGTGAAAGGCCCTGACAAGAGAATATGCTAAAAGAGTGGGGAAGGTGTTTCAACAAGATTTTGGAATAAAAAATGAAAATTAAACGTCGTTACAACAAAATTGGGTTTATAGGACGCTTAAAATGTCAAAGCGTTCTGAGACTTAGGTTTATAAAAACAAACTATAGAACATTCTATCTAAAAACTTTAAATAGATTTATAGAACATTTTTTTAGCGTTTTAACAACCTTTTTAAGGATGTTTTAAAAATAAAGTGTCGTATTAACTACTTTATATAACACATTTGCAAAAACGTTCTAAAAACTTGTTGGAACGCCTAAAAGCGTCTTATAGACCTATTGTAAGATTTTTAGATAAAACATTTTTTGGTCTGGACTTATAAACTTAAGTCTTATAAAGTATTTTATTATGACATTTAGACATATTAAGAATCATATAAAACCGATTTTGTTGTTGTGCGTTTTTTAATTAATAATTAATAATTAATAATTAAAAATGAGCTTATTTATAAGCATTAATAAAACTCAAAATTTCCATACTAAATATGATAAAGAGGTGGTGTTGTCATCCTCAGTCACTGTAAATAGTCTACACAAAGGACATACGTCAATGAGTGATTGTATGGCAAAGTTAATTACATCTTAATACATGTTTAATTATGAGGTTATCATGGTTCATCTACTCTCCCATTGGCCCCTAACCTATATTAATATTGCATTAATTACTTATGCCACACGTAAGCTACGGATTAATAAATCCACCTTGTCATTTTCATCAAATCAATAATTAATTCTTCACAATATTTTATCAACTTCATTTATATTGCATAACATTAAGTAATTGTTTTGTGGACAAGATTAAGTTTAGTAAGCAAGAGATTAAAATAAAAATAAAAGTCAAATGATGTTTAAGCAACTTGTTAATTAACATAATTATAAAACAAATAACTCCAACCCTGCAAAATCACATATATATATATATATATATATATATATTTGGATTCACAAGAGACTAGTCTGTTTTTGTGAGACCCATGAGACTACTTTTTCACACTTGAAACTTCACAACAAATGTTGTGAAGGTAAAAAAAGTCGAACGTTCACAACAAAAACACTGTGAAGGTTACTTTCACAGCGTTTTGCTGTGAAGTTTCAAGTGTAAAAAAGTGGTCTTACGGGTCTCATGAAAACAGGTTGGTCTCACGTGATCTCAAGTCTCTCTCTCTATATATGCTTTGATGACAATTTGTTAACATATAAATGAAATAAATTTTTTTAACATATAACTTATTTAAACTAAGCTAAGGATAATAATACCATATATGAACGAATAAATATTCATAAAAATTTATGAATGATATCTTTAACAACTTTGTTATTAACATCTGTCGCTATCTGCATTATCTAACATGACAAGTCTGTAACGTATTTTATATTGGTAAAAGAGTTCTAGACACTAGTTTGTGTCATCTGATATGATATTTGTATAATCGACAAATAGATAAGAAGCTACTAATAAGTCAAATTACATAGATTATGTCAGTAATATTAATTTTTTTTTTCTGATGACGAGTAGTTATATTATTAATTTTTTGTTACAATGACTGAAGTTGATCAAGTAAAAGGATTACGTATAGAAAACGATAAGTTATCCATGCACTTGGCTTTGTAAAAGATCACGATTGCATGCAATTGCTCCATTTATTAATTAATTGTTGAATAAGATGACATAGTATCTATCGTATTTTAAGATATTGAAATACTAACGTATTATTGATCATTCGTCAACTTCACAATCGACATGCGAGACTACATACTCGTGGCAAACCAAATTAGACATATATAAACATCATTCATTACAAGATATGAACATAATGCATGTGCATGTGCATGTGCAACAAGAATGCGAAATGATTGAAGGGTTTATTTTATAGCAAATTAGCGTTCAGTTAGAGAGTTATCGTAAATAACAGTTTGAGGAAATGTGTCGCAACACAACCACTTTTCGAGGTTGCGACTACTTCACTATCATACCATAGTTTATTCTAATCGTAACTTACGATAAAAAAACTTAAATAGTGGAAGTTGATACATGTGATAAAAAAAAAACAATACTATTAAATGTTTACTAACAAAGAGAATAACCATTCCAGAATGGCATAAACTAAATCGAGCATAAGTAACAACATGATAGCAGAGGCATTAGAATTACGTAAAGAAATAGCACTTAGTGGTTCAAGTCGTAACCCAATAATGATATAAAGGTGCTTTTCGATACACATACAAGTCGACCGTAAACATCTCCACCAAGTAAAAAAAAAGCGCTTCTCATCAGTTATACTGGCCTTCATACCACCCGATATAAGAGTATTATATGAAATACCATGGAAGCATTGAGACTTGAGAGTAGTTGGGCTTGGGCCTTTTAGAGCGAAGAAGTCAGCCCAATAACATAAAACTATGGTCTAAACTCTAAACTAGACAGAAACCGGCAGCCCACAGGAAAGATGCATAAACACGGGTCATGCCGTTCCGTGTTCGGGTCCATTTTTTGACCCGGTTTCTCCTCTCTTGAATCTCAATCGCTACAACAAGTTTGGGGGCCAAATCGACTTAATTTTTGTCCCTTTTTATTATAGGTTTTGCACTAATTCATTGGTTGTAATTTGTTATATTTGATTGGCAAAAGATACAATATTCATTGAAAAAACAGAAACCCACTTGGCCAGCTTGAGAACACACTCATGTGAGTGTACAAAAGGTTTACTTTGCAAATCGTACAAACTTTATTCAGTCAATCATAATTTTTTATTTTGCTCATTTTTTTTTGTAATTATGAAAGGTTGATTAATCATTTTTATTGTGTAAGGTGTTAATCATAGATATTATTATCTTCATTATACTAATTTTAGAGAATTACATGAAACAGTTTCATTAAAATTTTATAAAGTATTATATGAAACAACTTCATTAAAAAAGTATTATATGAAAAAAAATTATAAGATTAAACAATTTCATGAAAAACTTTATAAGATTAAACAATGAAATCGACGGATAAGGGTGGTTTGCATGGTTTGTACAAATATGAATGATTTGTATTTGATCGTTCATCTCTCTCTTTCTCTCCCCCTCCTCTCTCTCTCTCTCTCTCTCTCTCTCTCTCTATATATATATATATATATATATATATCATCTTCAAAATTTGTGAAACTATTTTTTCAAGTGACTTATGTACGGTAAGTTGTTATGTTTTTACTCTAATTTAAGTTGGAAAGAAAATTATGTATTTTGAATGGTTTTATATAACTTACAGTTTTATAGAAGTTTTGTTTTTATATAATGTAAAAAAAAAAAAAAAAAAACTTTAAGCTCGTTCATTAGTGGGCAAAACTGGTTTGTTTGTAGGGTTGACAAGGACAAGTTATCAAGTTTGCAAAAATGATTATGAGTTTGATAATTAAACCTGTTGCACAAAAAAATTTGAATAAAAAAACGAACTTGTGTCCGTCCTAAACCTGCAAATTGTCATATTTATTTTTCCATATGATATGGTTGTACCATGTGCACGAAGTTTTTTCTCTCTCCCATATAATCCAATATTTATTTTTAGCCTAATTCCACGTTTCAAGAGATTTTTAAAGTTTTTTGGTTGATATGGAAGGATTTTTTAAGTTCTTTTATCGATTTCGAATAATTTTTTTGTGATTTCAAGATACTTTTTTGATTGTTGGATGCCTTAACGAGAATTTATTAGAGGGAACCATGGTCAAAAGTTAAAAAAAAAAAAAAAAACTTTTAACCCAGAAAAGTTCTTTTTTTAATGGGGGCCTTCCCACCACATTTTATATGATGAGTCTGCCAATATACCTCTTGTACTCATACTAAAATATAGATCGTTTGAAACGAGTATTAAACAAAATAAAATATCAAAGTTCATATCATATTAAAAATCTTTACAAACTAAAACAACGAAATTCTTTAAAATGAAAAAGTGAGAATAATATTGGCAAATTCATAAATTAAATAGACGCTTTTTATTTTGAAAGAAATTAGATAGGTCTTATTTGAGATGAGTTCACATGTGAACAACGCTAATAGATGATCTGCTCCTATATAAACAAGTAAAATTGGATCTTAAATTTTTTTTAAACCCTGTTCAAAAACTCATATTTAACATGTTAGTAGACGATCTCGTAAATACAAGACTCAATTCTTTAGAAACCTGGCAATACAGATTCATGTTGTTTTCTCATTCTCACATTTGCCCCTAAACCCATTCTTTAGTGTTTTACACATTCACTTCCCAATTTCCACCATGGGTTTAAATTGGGCAGAGTTTGTGCAAAAATGATACAGCTTAACTTTGGTCACAATCTAGTTTTATCATTGGGGTTTTTAAGCTATTGGGCTCAATCAACCCATCATGGGTTTAATTAGTCTAATCGTTGCTCTATTATAAAACTTAATTTACAATTTATAACTGTATATGTATAATTTTTGAAAAATCCATGTTTCAATTCTATAAAACTAAATAATAACTAACTGATGAATATGTTTAAATACAATTACCATTTTAGTTAATGTCAGTGGTGGCTCATTACACGAAACATATTCGCAAGAAAAATCACACACATTCCAATAAGATTGCAATCTATATCGATAATGGCTCACCACATGAAACGTATTCATGGGCCAAAACATATAACCTCCCCCCCTCCTTGTCGTAGACCATTACAATCTCTCACACACGAGCTTTTGTTGTGTCAGTTCCTTTTAGCCCACAAATCAATAAACACATTACATGTAATAATTACAAATCATAAGGTAACAAATATCATAATCACAATAATCGTAATCATGAATTATCATTCGTAAACCAAATCGTACCAATAATATGCAACATTTGAATTATAATCATTTGTACATTTATGCATTTCATTTCGGAAAATGGTTAAAAGAAAACTCTCCTTGATTGCGATATCGATAATACGAAGTTAACCCCTAACAAAACTTGAAACCAAACGAGAATCTGAATCAAATAAACATGGATGATAAAGTAAGCAAATAACCTTATCAAAGATTTTAACATCCTCTAAGGGACCCAACCGATACTCCGAAAGATCTCAAAATGACTCGAAAGAAAAACGAGAAAAACCACAATTTCACACACACCATGAAACTTTTGGATACTATGACTAACCAAACAAAGAGATGACTTACTTATATATGTTTCCAAATATTCACACTTAACCCTCAAAAAATGACAAATAACACTTAAACCCTTAAATTAAAAAATTCAAATAAAACTTACCAAGGTTATTATATGTGAACTGTTTCACATATGAACTAATTAATTGATTACATATGAACTAACTAAATGATTCATATATGAATTCATGTGATTCATATATGAACTATTTAACGGGTTCACATATGTATATATAGTTTGTATGTGAATCATATGGGTTCACATATGAACCCGTTTGACACTTATTTGTAAAAGTTACGAAACCATCATTTTATCTTTTGCATACACATGCGAGGAATTATAAGGTGTCTTACGGTCAAAGCCGCAAATGTTGACCAGATGAAAGGTTAGGATTATTTCTTTTACTTTTCAAATATTTTATCACTTATCAAATGAAACTTCCCATATATATGTGTGTATGTATTTATCTATATTTTTTTTTAATCATATATCTCATTATGTATATATAGAGGTGAATTATTATGCAACCATTTTTATTCGTATAATCAATACAACTCAAACTCAACCGTTCATTTAATTTGATGAATATGTGTTCATAAAAGTTTTTGATTGTTTCCTGATATAAAGTATTGATCATAATTAATGAACTTTGATCATTTTTCATAAATATTCAAATCATAATAAATTAATTTTCATCATTTTCATAAATATTTTAATTAATTATAGATTGTATTGATTGTATAAATGGATATGGTTGCATTTGAAATATACTATATTTATATTTATGTTTATGTTTAGAAAATAAAAACGAATTAAAAGCAAAATTGTCTCCATAAAATATTATCACTTATGATACTGAATTATGTTTTTCAAACTGTGTTGTATTTAATTAAAATAATAAGGTTATTGAAGGAAAAACAACATTAAACTTCTTCCTTTACAAAGATAGTTTGGAATATGTTTTTGTTTACTAAGAAGGAATTATCGGATGAACATAACAAAGAACGAGAATCTTAATTTATAAAAACGAAGGCAAAAATTGAGAGCTTTACCCGCTTAATGAAAGGTAATGATTCTTACATATCAAGTAAGCGTTCACCGGGTTTAAAACGCTCACCAACAATCTGCTTTGACGACCGAGAATGTTACATGATAAGGTAATTGAAGGTTGTTAAAGTTGATAATCTCTCATCACATGGTATCAGGAGAGCAACCAGAGATCCCTTCCAGAATGGTTCATCATGCTTCTTCTTAGGGGTGTTCGCGGTCTGGTTTGGGCGGTTTAACCCCTCGGACCACAAACCAAACCGTAATGGCGGTTTATAAAATTTTCAAACCGAGCGGTTTGACATCAAGTGCTCAGACCGGTCAAACCAGACCACGAAAAGACGGTATGGTCTGACCGGTTTAGGCGATTTGGGCTTTTAATGGACTTTAAATATTAAACTTAAAAAACATATATAATTTAGTGTTTTAGATTAAATATCCATTTTGAAAAAACAAAATATCTACACAAATAAATGTAATAATTAAGCAGCTCTTGAGTACAACGTCGAAGCAATCCAAAGTACAAACAAATAAATATATAATACATATTAGAAAACAAACAAATTAACAAAGTTACAACTCCWCTRTGAGTATTGAGTAACAAAATCCACGACTTCACAACCTTCAATAGTTCAATTATTGAGTCTTGAGTTCTTGATCAAACAAAATAGAAGCCAAATCTAAGTTGGTTGAATCACTTGGTTGATATCTTGATGATGTGCACCGAAATTAAACCATGGATTAGAAAGATCGATAGAGTGATAGAGTTCTCAAGGGACTTCAAAATTTGGAGACCGTCAATATCATCTATGTCGATATGTTTAATGGCTTTAGGCGCCGATTTTGATTATGTTAGATGTTATGCTTAGGGATATATTTGGGTCATAGCTTATAAGTTAAAAAAGTTGGGCTTGCTAATACTAATATATATATATATATATATATATATGTGTGTGTGTGTGTGTGTGTGTGTGTATTTGGCGGTCGGTTTGGTCCAAACCGCCCAAAAAAGGTTCCAGACCGTAGACCGGACCGCCCGGTTTTGCTATTTTCCAATTCAGACCGGACCGCCAGACCGTTCAAACTGCCAAAAACGGTCCGGTTTAACTTGGTTCGGCCGGTTTGAACGGTCCAACGGTTTTTTTGAACACCCCTACTTCTTCTTCCCTCAACCAAACAGGTACGATATTTTATCATGGTTCATCATGGTAATTAGGACCAAAAACAAGCATATAAATAGCCTTAATATCGTCTTTTAAGTAATAAAATGGTACAAATATTGAGTATCGTCCACATGGATCAGAGTGAGTAAAAACTTTAATAAAAGATTGTTAAAGAAGATCCTGTAAGCGACAACCACCACACGACGGCGTAAGCGAAAGATTGTTGTCATCATGGGTCCAACCGGTGCCGGAAAATCCTGTCTCTCCATTGACCTAATTACTGACAACTCTGAGATGATCAACTCCGATAAAATGCAAGTCTACCATCAACACCAACAAAATCACAATGCAAGAATAGCTCGGTGTCGCTCATTAATTATCACCTTCTCGGAATTCCTGAAAGTGGCATCAGAAATCATCTCCGACATTAAATCCGGCTGTGGCTTGCCCCTTGTCGTCGGTGACGGAAAACATACTCCTCCAAGAAATGCTTCACGATCTTCATGCTGGGTTCCACCACCTGGTTTTCCCAGATGTAATTCCCAACCGCTGACACGTGTTGTCCTTCTCGGAATCCGAATTTTGCGGTCGCCGGAACCTGGGAATTGCCTGAAATACGTCTGTAATTCGGGTACTCCGATCGCTTGGCACCGTTTCACCGTCATGTGTTCGGCTGACCTGAAGAACTCTTCCAGCATCTTGATCGTAGCCTTGTAGGCTAACATAGACCCAAATGAAACAGCATTCATAACGAATTGCTAGCTCTGTTGAAAGACACCAGCGAGTAGATACACGAGTTTGAGCCGCCGACGACAAGAGGGAAGCCACCACCGGATTTAATGTCGGTGATGATTTCTGATGCCACTCTCCGGAATTCCGAGAAGGTTGAGCTGTTCTTGCATTGTGATTTTGTTGGTGGTGTTGGTAGACTTGCATTTTATCTGAATTGATCATCTCAGAGTTGTCAGTAACGAGCTCGATGGAGAAATCCCGGCACCGATTGGACCCATGATGACAACAATCTCTCGTTTACGCCGTCGTGCGGTGGTTGTTGCTGAGGCGGCGATTGTGGATCAGCGCCTAGGGCAGGAACCAGAAGGGGGGTGCGGAATTTATACAGAAGTCAAAATTGGATTACGTGACATGACCCACATGCCACCGTAGTTCGGGGGTGCAGAAAATCAATTCATCCGATTGGATATCTAATTATGATTGGATTGAGTTGGATTGAAAATTCATCCAATTTAAATCGATGAGTTCTTATATGATAGTCTAGAACCAACCAATGGCCTGTTTACTTGTGGCTTAATGAGCTTACCGGATAAACGGGCTTATTCGCACAGCCATTTTAGGCTGTTTACTTCGAGCTTATTCGCCCAGACAGGGGCTTATTCGCACAGACCAATATCATCACTTGTTCACATTAAGCCAACAAAAAAGACCTGCCTACCCTTGTAAAACCCATGCTCTCTTTTCTCCTTCGACAGGTTTGCTCTTCTCCTCCAAAACCCTAATCGGCCGATTTTGCTGCTGATATTGCTTCCGATTTTGCTGCTCGTTATCCAATCTTCTCTTCTCCAAAGGTAACTCTTCTCCTTATATATAGATTATGTTCGATTTTGCTGCTCGTTGATGTTCGATTCGCATCTGAACATGATCGATTTTGATGCTCTTATGTTCGATTCGCTCTTATCTGTTGATGCTTGATTCGGTCTTATGTTCGATTTTGTATGCTCTGTTTGCTGCTCGGTTTGTTTASTTTGTTTAGGTTTTCGTTTTTCCTTTTCTTTARTACAGTTTCCTTTTGATTTTGTATGCTCTGTTTGCTGCTCGGTTTCCTTTTCTTTAGTACAGTTTCCTTTTTTATTTTGTATGCTCTGTTTGCTGCTCTGTGTCCTGCTCGGTTTGTTTAGTTTGGAATCAGAGGTGCTTAAACCAGTATATTATTTGGCTCCCATTATCACGTTATTAGTTTGGAATCAGAGTCTGATAACTTGGTTGTTGCTTGGTTACTACTTGCTTCTTAAATTAAACCTTGATAACTTGGGTGTACAATGTTCATTATTTGTTTACAGCCCATAGTTAATACTCAGGGGTAAATTGGTCATTTCTGTTATTCAGACTGTTGATTCAGATAGAAAAGTAAACAGCAACCCAAATTTATCCAGACAGCCAAATTTATCCAGACAGAAAAATTTATCCATACAGGACTTAATAGAAAATTTGGTAAACAGCCCCCAAGCCGAACCAAATAACATTCGATTACCATCCAATTAACCATCCAGTTATTCATCTAACCATTATCCATTTAATTTGTTTTCAATTTGCTTAAACCATAATTTGTTTTATGTTGGTTTTTGAATTTCTATCATCGCTTGTGTTGGTTTTTAGCACATATTAAAGTGTTAATCATTTTGGCTCATTGTTGGAAAATTGGATTGAATTAGCATATCGGATGAATCCAAATCCCAAGAAAAAAACATATATGTAGAAGAAAAAGTGGTACGTTCGAAAAGTAATGACAGCTTTTAATTTTATATATGACATATACATTTGTCGTCTCATGTTATGTTTTGAAAAACGTCACATTCTCATCGTGCCATGTAACACTTAAGGCCTGATTTTGCTACTGTGTCACGTTTCACGCTATTTTAGAGCCTTGTATATAGTTATTACATTGTTAAAATAAAATTTAAAAAAAAACGCAACGCACCCATGTAAATAAGGAACGAGATTAATACAGAGGTTAAAAATTCAAATAGATTAGTCATTAATTACGTTGCAAACATACATTGTTTTGATGCTGTGGAAGGATATGTTTGAAAGTTTTGCATAAATTTATTGTTGAAGTCGTAGATGTGAATTGCTATGTCTCAAGAGGCGTTGAACTAGTTATCAATTTTGAGTATTCAAAGTAAGTTTTTAACAAGTGTTAACTATATTTAAATTACTGATGTTTTTTACTTCAAGAAATACACAAACACATTGTCTTCGATGATTTTTTATGTTTATGTTTTGTTATTTGGAGTTATGGTTCGTCACCCAGTAATATATATGATTTGTCATACTATGATTCCTATAGTATGTAAATCATTGTTATTTATGTTCTTATGATTTATAATTATTGTTGTTTCAGTCCTTGTGGTTTACAATTCTTTTCTATTTTGGTCCCTTATACTTAAACAGGTAAGAATTAATTCAGGAACAAAAATAACAATAAATTACAAACCATGGGGACGAGAACCGAAATTTTTAGAAATTTGTTCTACATCTGTCCCATATAATCCAAGATTTATTCGTCCCAAACCATACTCCAGAGTCTCGTCTAGTGTCATTGAATTTTTATGAAAACCTTTCATTTGCTTCTCTTCGATGGAAGTTTGATTTTCCTAGAATCTGGACTTTTAAACAATTTAACTTTGACCATTATGAGTGTATCATCTACAAGAAAAGACTTCATGATAGTCAATATGGGACCTACCACCCATGACTCATTACTCATTGAACACAAAACGTGAATGAAAAGTTATAAAAGTTTGACTATAAACACGAATGAAAAGTAAAATTGTCTCATATTAAATCCATGTTAACCATATTTAGAGGTTTTTTGGTTTGTTTTCGGTTGAGTAATATATTGATGAAATTATATGTGTAGATTAATTTGTTTGTATAAGTTTGATAGGTTTTCGTTTCATGGGAGGGGGTTCTTTGATGGAAGGACCATATTTGTTAAATTGGGAGGGTTAAAATTA
>NC_037539.1:3494015-3504869 GCF_001531365.2 Cynara cardunculus var. scolymus
CGGAATAAGTCATTTTCAATATTATTAAGCATTATAAAAAAAAGTTATCTATACCTGACCAAATAAGTTGTTAATCTTATTAATCTTATTGAACTGTTAACAAACAGACCCTAAATGAAATTGACACCATTAAATATTGTCACTTATGAAACCAAATTTAGTTTTCCAAATTGTGTGTTGTATTATTGTATTACACAACCAATCCACATACTCGTGGTTTTTTAAAATAACAGAAAAGAAGGAAAAAAAACTTACAACTTAGGGGTTGTTTGTTTACTTCTTAATAATTTCATTAAGAGGTAACATTTGAATTGTTAAGAGATGAATATTATTCAAAAAAAATCTGCCTCTTAATGGTTCTAAAACACTCTGAATGATTTTGTATCCTAGATCTCCCTTAACCATTAAGAGCCCTAATTTCATTGTACACAATTACCAAACAATTATATTTTATTTTGCACTATATCATGAGAGCTTCTTAATCAGTCTGACCACTTAATCATTCTGCACCAAACTATTCAGCAATTGCCAAACAACCCCTTAGAATCCTGAAGAAAAAAGAAAAGCCACTTCTTGTTGCATAGTCTTTACTTCTTGATATTTTTAAACGTCCGTTTGGTTTGACGAAATATTTCTGATAGATTTAGATTTTGTGAAAGAATTTGGAATCATTTTATGTTTGGTTTATAGAATTTGAAAATAAAATTTTTAATTAATCAATTTTTTTTAAATATTTGATTGTTTTATAAATAACTTGTTTGTTTTTGTTACAATAGAGACTAGAGAGAGATTAGGGCACTGGTACATGCGAAAGAGATGATTAAAATTCATTAGATTTTGATTTGAAATGGCGATCAACTAAAAAGGATTTCATTCAGATCTCGTGATTTTCAATCCAATGTTTTTTATAAATCACGCACAAAATTAGAATAGTAATCGAATTCCAAATTTATTTCCACAAAACTGGTACTCGCTTATTTCCTATTCAAATAATCAATGGAACTTGGTACTACAATTTGAATAACCGTCGAACTTTTGTTGTGTTATGTTTGTCTTTTTCTCTTTTGTATTTATATTTTGTTTGAAAAATGAATCTCGTTTATTAACGACAAGAAAAAAATTGATGACAATTCAAATCAAGATTTCTCTCTTTTTTTGCATGTCCTCGGAATTTTAAATCTTTTACATAAAAATTCAAACAATTCTACAGCACGTCCTTGCACAATGCTCAAGGCTCTCGGGGGTGGTATGGTGTTTTTTATGTCCTTTTTTTTTGCTCTATTCATATCATGAATCCATCATGCGGGGGTTCAACTCCTATCGTTCACCCAAATTTATTGGTAGGGTCCAATTCCGGTAGTCTTATTCCAAAAAAAATGGCTTAATCAACTATTCTCCCCTTCACCTGAAAATTAACAAAAAGTTACTTTTTAAATGCAAAAGTTTATTAATAAACGAACAATTAGGAACAAATACCAAATAGACAAACAAGCCAAAACCTACATGAAACAAACAACAACAACAACAACAACAACAACAAAAACCAAAAACAAAAGCATTAATGACAAAAACAACAACAGAGCCTCAAGAGACAGCAAAAGTGAATCAAGATTAGTAAGTCATAGCCTGATTATGTAGAAAAGTCAACGCGGTTTGACATGGGCAAAAGTCAATTGTGTCAATTTTGAGAATAAAATAGAATTGATTTTTAGTGCAAAAAGAAAAAGTACGTCTTAGGTATAACTTTCATGTGTTTATAATCAAATTTCATCGTTTCAAGGGAATTTTTTTTCAGTTTTTAGGTTAACATCCCTTTATTTTTCTTATATCCTACGAAAGTTGATTGAACGATTACACAGAACCCCTAGATGTTTTATAGGTCTTCCCCTGATTACAAATGAGGTCACAACTAATCTCAATTGGTTGAAGGCTCAAGACTGAAATTATCTAATTTTTTACGTTCCGGTTAATTGTTTTCTTGTAACATCTTCTGATTTTTTATATAAAAATTTATATTACATCTGACAAATAATTTGCAAATTCTATAAACCTAGTTATTGTTTTCGTAAAAAGCCATTTGTACAAAGGTAGCAATCATGATTAAATTGCCCATTTATAACAAAGGGGCGTTTAAGAAACATTTATGGGGTAATTGTCTGCTTGTAAGAGTGTCAGTTTCATTTACCTTATCGGATAACATCATCAGCCATCAAAATGAATTGTTGGTTAGTAAATTTCAGCCGTACCCCGGTAAAAGCTTACCATGTAAAGTCTTCTTCCATACTTACCGGGTAAGAGTCTCGATCATTGTTATGTCTTTTACCAGACAAAATTCTTGTCCTTCTCATGTTCATTCGGAAATTAAATGACATCCAATAAACATCTATATATATATATATATATATATATATATATATATATATTAAAGAAAAACCAACTAAGAATAATGTGACATCTACTTACTAGGATTCTCATCTACGAATTTTATGATATTTTTGAATTTTTAAAATATTAATTATGTTAAATACTTTTTCATCTTTATATTTAAAACATGAAATTCATTATGATAAGGTTGTTTTGATAATTTTAAAAAGTTTAACCTCCAACCTTTTCGTCTTCATTCTTGAAGGTGAAACCTCCAAACCCTTCTATGTGTTTCTCTCTATTATTTGATGTATTCTTCATTTTACAAACCATTATTATTCCACAAATTTTTTTTTCAAGTAAACTTTTTTCGCTCTCTTCATCACTTGATTTCTTCTTTCATTTTATAAACTGTTATTATTCAACTTTGTCGCATTTCGCCTCCTCTATGCAGCCGGACACTCGTACACTGCTTTCTACCTTAAAATCTAGTTCCAAGTATGCATTTTTTTTTTCTTTTTGACTACAGATTACTTTGCATATACGATTATGAATAAGCCTATTTTAGGTTTATGATCATAATATCTGATTAGGATGCAAGTAGGATATAATTCCTAAATTTGTTGATTACCCATTAAATTCAAGTTGTAAAAGGTAAGTTAGTTGCAATATAGACTATGCACTTCTAATCTTTGGCTGGGTGGTACTTTTGGCCCAATTCAAGTGGTGAATGATATAACTGAATTTGTGGAATTTCAATGTGAGCTGATAATTTGTTGATCTCAGAAGTCAAAACAATCTATTTGGTGCACCTGAATGTATGCTTGGATGACATTTTTCATAGCAAACCCTTCGTCACTTTTTATAGTTTATTTGCAATGGAACTGTTAGATTAAGGCTATACAAACAACGAGAAGATTCTTGGTAATCCTTCTTGAATGCATTGTTTGTGGTGATTTCAAATGTAAGCGTCAAAAGAAAATGTGTGTGATATTTTGAAATTTCATGGTGCTTTGATGATAAGTCCTTGGACGAGAGCATGTAATCGTGTACGTTAGTATGCATGTATGAGAGTCACTTTTATCGCGAATGCCAATCTTGAAAATGTGTTAATATGCTAGCAAAGAGCGAGACTTGGAGCAAACAATAAGGTTACTTTTTTGTGCGGTCTTTGTCAAGGAAAGACTGCATATGGTCCCTGCCTTTAAAAACCGAGAAACCAAGGAGCGAGACTTGGAGCAAACAATAAGATACCTATGCTCTTTGTTCTAGTGAGATCATTCTAGAGGGTTGTGTATGTGTGCATGTGAAAGTGGTGCAATCATTGGAACTTATTGCTTCATATTGCAGGTACCTTACCTTATTGACAGAGTATACGTGTGGTCATACTCCTAACCCTGATGTTCTCTGCAATACGAGAATCAAGTTTGGTGTGTAGTTTTGGTAATCTTGCTACTTGATTTGCTCTCATTTGTTTGTACCGTCGTTAATTTCACTTTTATCTTTAGATGCTTTCATGGACTCCAAAACTTAAAAGAGGAATGAACGCAGTAGAAAAATTATTGATTTCAACAAGACAGATTGTAAGACATGAAATTTTGCGATGAACTCGATGAACGAATGGTTTTTATGAATATTTTTATTCGTGAAATAATAATTTTTCCTGAACATGTTTAATTTATGATATTATAACTTTTAGTAAACATATTTGATTGAATTTATAATGTTTGAATGATAAAAAAATATTAAAATTAAAAGTACAATTCTGTAATAGAAATTGGTAATGTTATACTAAAGTAATTTTGGAAATACAATGCTATAATAAGAAATGTCATGTCAGCACTATCGTATATGTGGACAACCTATGTGGACGATGAGGTGACAAACAAACCTGATATAATAGCTAAATTTAATTTAAAAGGTTACTCAATGCTATAACGGGTAAATTTTTAAAAGTACGATGTCCTAATAAAAAATATTTTAAAAATATATTGTTGTAATAAAAAACAGAAACTGAAATACTGTAATAAAGACATTTGTAAAAGTATATTGTTATTTAGCACATTTTAAATAAATTTATTCAAATTATTCGTAACAAAATACCGTTAAATATACAAAATCATGTATGTATCGATCATTACACTCAAGATTGTGCAGCCTTCTTCAAAAGATACGGGAACGGCGGTTGAGCAAACGCGCCGCCGAGAAACAACCTGGAGGTCGCCCTGTTCAAACCCTCCGTCACGTGCAACCCATCCCAGTTCATATACCTCGCCGGATTCTTGCAAGAGCTCGTTCCCGGAGCACCGCACGTGCACATCGGATTAAAGTCGTAGGCACCGTCTTTCACCCCACAGCACGCTTTAAACCGCTCGGTGAAACCATATTTTGCCGGATTTCCGTAAACCTCACGGTAAGCATGCCAGTCATCTCCGTACACAATCACCGTCGCCGGAAACTCCTTTCGGAGACTCCGTAGTTTCGCTTGTAGTACCACGTTATGGTCGTAGCTTTCTTTGTTCTTGGTTGCAACACAACCCATCTCGTCCCGGTCGGTCGGAGGAGCAAGTGCGACCAGTGACAAAGGGAAACAGCCGGTCGCCGGCAAACCTTGAACGACGACATACTTGGCGCCCATTTTCAAAATTTCTTTCATAAATCTCGTTTGGTACTTTATGGCTAGTTTTTGAACAGTTTTGCTGGTGACGTGACTGCCATATACGTAATTATAATCATTTGCAGAAATTTCGCCGACCCAAACTAATGCACCGTCGAATACGGCCTTGCATTCCGCCGGAGTTGAAACGGCGTCGTTACAGCCTGAGCCTTTGATGAAATCTTTGAACCATGTGAGTTGTGTTGGAAGGGACTGTGGGATAATGTTACTTGTGAGGTTATTTTTCACGAAAAAAGGATAAGGAATGGCGGTGCAGCCGCTGACGGCGAAGTTGACGCCGTGAGTGGTGTCGGAAGATTTGTTAAGATAGGGAGGGAAGTAGGGTAGGTTGAGTGATTCTGCTACGAAGTCGATGAAGACACGGCCGTCGGAGTATCTGTTGGTGGGGCGGCGGAAGAATGTTTCGCCGTAAGGAAGACTAGACACGTGGCGGAAGATGCTTGGTCCGGTGGAGGAGTTGCCGCTGCCGGTGTCTGTATATGAGTCTCCAAATACATAGACTTTTTTGAAGGGGTGGGGTTTGGGTGAGGCCAAGGAAAGAGGAGAAAGGAGAAAAATGGAAATGCAAATAGTAATGAGGGTAAATTGGGAAAGGTGAAAAGAATACATTTTTTTTTTCTGATGGTAGAGATAGTTGATTGGGTTGAGGTATATATAGAGGTTTGATGCTATATCAAAATGACACATTTGCCCTTTGATCTTGATTTTGTGGACACTAGAAATAGTAGACAAATTTGACTAGACGAGTTTTCCATTCTAAATTTATCTTTTTTAGTTATTAATTTTTCATTCTTTACGCCATCGCGAACGTAAAATATTAAATTTTACATCATTTTAATGTAAAAGTAAGGGTTGTTTGGTAGTGAATAAATAGTTTGATACAAAATGATTTAGTGGTCAAAATAAATAAGAGGCTTTTATTATATAATGTTAAATAAAATATAATTGTTTGGAAATTGTTTACAATTGAATTAGGACGCTGAATGATTAAGAAAAAACCATGATACAAAATCATTCAGACGATTTTAGAATTATTATGAGACAGGCTTTTTTTGTCAAACAAGATTAATCTCTTAACGATTCAAAGGTTGCCTCTTAATGGAACTATTAAGAGGTAAATAAACAACCCCTAAATTAGTTTTAACGTTCATAAAAAGGTATTCTGGTTACATTTTTTTTTCTCTTGATTATATAGATTTTTAACAAGAAAATTAAGAAACATAGTTGCTTTAGCCGAACAGGTTTATCTCTTAAATATTCCTCTTCTAAAGTGTTACTACTTCGTGAGTAGTAACTTCTCAACTTGTGGAAGTACTGTGACTAATGTACATATTTGGTCCCTTATAATAACGGACCATGTTCATTTTTTTTGACATTGTGACCTCTTCTTAAGTTGAGGAGTTGCTACTTGCAATAGTAAGGATACTTTACAAAATTTAGGAGAGAAATGATCAACAAGTAACTATATAAGGCTGAAATGACTATTTTTATTAATTTCCCTTTTTAATACTACCCTTATAGTTAGACTTTACAAGTTATACTCGTATCTTTTATATTTGATGGTGCGTTAAAATTAGATATGTTATTATATTATAAAATATTTATTATAAAGTTCAATTAGTTGAATACATTAAAATTAAATTTAAAACTTAAAAGATTAATATATAATAATGGTTTATTAAAATGTTATCAACAATGAAATAAAGTAAAACACAAAAATCTTAAGACTAATAGCATTTTCAATCACAACATTTAACGGTATTGAGGATCCAACCGATCCGATCGTTAAACTAACAAAACTTTTTACCAGTGACTGAGAGGATGTGAAGGGACCGGCACATATGTCGTGTCAAGTGATGGCCAAACCAGCTCGACCCGGGACCGGTAAGGACTGGTTATATGATGAAATTTGGGGTGTTTTGCAGACCGACCGTTTATGGGACCGGTTATGGATTGGCCCGGTCCGACCCGATTTTTTCAAAAATGTAGTTGTTCTTTTTAAAAAAAATGTAGTCGTTATTTTTCAAAAAACTAGCTGTTATCACCGTCTTGGCCCTTTTTTTGTATTTTTTGATTTATAAACACTATATGTAAGTGTCTTGGTTGAGGGGTTTAGATACCAAGTTCTCAATTCGCAAAAAAAACGTTCACAATTCTCGGGTTTTCGCTATATTTTATAAGACAATGTGATTTTAATTATAATAAAACACATTTTTAAAGTATATTTGAATGACTCAATTACAAATTTTATAATATATTAAAAATATATATCATTAAAAAAATAAAAAATAAATATTTTTTAATAATCGGAACCGGAACAAACGGTCCATAACCAGTTATATAATAAAGCTTGATTGGGCTTACCTTTTTTAACTGGGACCAAGACCAGGACCGAAACCGAGACCGGTTATGATCGGATCTGTTGAGGCCCGGGACCAGTAAGTGCCGGCCCGATCCTTTGGCCATCACTAGTCGTGTGTGTGACTTGTTTCCGCTGACATATATGACCAAACCCTATTGGCTATTGGCCCACAATTTCTCCTGATTTGCTTGATTATTGAATACAATTCTTTCAGTATTTAATAATAAAAAAAACCTCTTTTCTAATTGTGGGTTAGAAATGTCCTTAGACAAGCATAGGGAAAGAAAGCCTCCTGGCACAATTATTTGGTTTAAAATAAAATAACCTAATTGTAACCGTTTTCTAAAACACAATATTAATTCACTATGCAATCGAGAAACTAGAATTAAGATACCATTTATCTTGGTAACGTTTATAGGTTTAACTAATTTATCAAGTAAATATAATAAGGACCAAGAATCTTATCCGATAAGAACGAAGACAAAAATGGAGAGTTTTACCCGGTAAACATTTTGTCGGGTTATAAACACTTACCATTAATCTATTTTGGTGGCGGGGAATGTTAACGTGTAAATTAATAAGAGTGACGGCTCTTGCTGATAATCACTTACCCGGTAAGCGTTTGATAACCAACCCCTAAATAGTTTTTTTTTTAATCCAATCAGAATGTCAATCCCTATAAATAGTTCTTTATTATGAAACTTAAACATTGAAATAAAAGAAAATGTGTCGCTTTTGTTTTAGCAAGAAGGGATGTATATCTCACATCTAAGTGATCGAGAACATGAACCAAGAGAGAAACGAGAAAAATTAATGACTGCGATAGCCGAGTTTTAATTTTATTAAAAAAAGAAATTTAATTTCAGAGAGGATGTTTGAATAAAGTATTTTCGGAGTCTTTCAGATTTGGAAAAAAATATTCTTTCTCTTCCTTTTTTTCATTTAAGAGGATTTGATTTGTTGGATCAACCCTCAATCCTCTTTTTCTTTGTTTTAAAAAATCTGTTAGAGATGCTTTTAGGTCGTTTACCAAATGTATATTGGGTGTCACTTAACTTATTGAGTAAGAATGTCAAAGATCAAGAATTTTATCAGATAAGATGCATAGCAAGTATCGAAAATTTTATCCAGTAAGTGAGAGGGAAGATTTTAACTAGGTTAGCGTTTATTGAATAAGGATGCTTACCGACAGTCCATTTTGATGACCTGCAATTTTAGCCGATAAGATAATGGAGAATGATGAGTACTGCCAATAAAAATCTAATTATAAGGTGAACGTTTGATAAACAGGTCCTTAATGTGGATAATCATTACTCGGGTAACACCTCCTATCAGACCAGATTTACATGTTAGATTGCTAGTACGGTCAGCAATTAATAAGCATTACCTTAGGGGTCATTTATTAAATGCTTACATAGTAAATACTTACCGGGTCATTTATCTTTCTGGATGAATATAACAAGAGCTGAGAATCTTACATGGTAAGAGCAACGACACGGATGGAGAGTTTTACACGGTAAGTAAGGGTGACGACTCTTTCCCAGTAAACGTTTACCGATTAAACTATTGTATAATATACCATTTTATTATACTACAAGTTTACCCAATAATATAAGTTAGTATGCTAACTCTTGTCGATAAACTCTTACTGGGTAAACCGTCCCTTAATTAATGTTGTATTTTGTATTCAATGCACTTGCTACATATGTGACTTCAAAATTATTCAAAATACACTCAAAACGTTTACCACGTCCAATTTTTTTCCTTATATCATTATTTTTGTTGATGGTGTAACCCCACAAAGACCATTTAGAGTATCATGATTACTTTAATGAACAAGAAAAATGTTGTACGAATACACCGGTAGCATTTATGAGTCGTTTACTAAGCGTTTATCCGATAGATGCTTACTAATAAGAGATATCACCCTCACTTACCTTATTGTGTAACATTTTTGATCGTCAAAATAATTTGTTGACAAGTTTTTTAAACCCGTTAATCATTTACCGGGTAAAACTCTTGATTCTTGTCTTTTCTTTTACAGAGTAAGATTATTGGTTCTTACTATGTTTACTCGATAAGATTGTTGAACCGGTAAACGCTTAACAATATAAATATTTAGTAAACGACCGCTTAATACATGAATAAAGCACCTATCACCAAATTAACAAGCGATGTAACGAATGTAACTTTAACATGGGATTTAAAATTTGAAGTGTACGTAAAAACTAAATTGGGTATAAAACACATATAACACTTGAGCAACAACCATATATCGAAATACATGCCTGTAGTTTACAAATTTATTGAACGGGTTACAAATCAAAAAAGTTTAACGATATAAATTTAACCAATCATTACTGTAATTTCAACTTTGAAATGTCAGGATTACTGAATTTTTAAAGATTTAACATTAAAAACATATAATGTATACTGAATGTAAAATCTACGGATTTTCATATTACAACTTTTCTTTCTGAACAATAACATACTTATGTAAGAAACATGTCTAAAAATCCAAACTTTTCTCATCTTTCACAGAGGTCTTAAAAAAAAGAAACTAAGGGGTCGTCTACCAAACACTTACCCGGTAAGCGTTTATCAGTAAAATTTTAACACTATCATTTACTTATGGGTTAAGATTTTAGCCACCAAAAAGGCATTGTATGCAGCAATTTACCCAGTAAGCGTTTACATTGGTAAGAGTCATCGACACCACTTATCGGGTAAGACTCTTGGTCCTTGTTTAGTTCTTAACGGATAAGATTCTTTGTCATTACCATATTCATATGGTAAGGTAATGTGACTTAATAAGTGCTTACCGGAGTAAGCATATTGGTAAACGGCCCCTACATGTAAACAAAACAAATATATTGTGTTTTCAAAGAACCATGAATAAATTCAATCTGAAAAAATATAAGTTTTTATGAATTTTTAAAATATAATTCTATTTAACGTCCAAAACGGTCCGTTCCAAAAAACACTTAAAAGTTGTTTCAAAATGAAGTATTCTACCTAAGATAACATTTGACCAAATGAAATCTAATATTTCAAGGATTTACATTTAAAATGAAATAAAGTAAAAACGTATAAGTTGGGTAAATTGGGAAAAGTTTGAAAACATAATGTTAAAGTACAGACTCTGATTTGGTAGCGGGTCAAAGCTACCAATTGTTTTATGTGTCGCAAGTCTTGTAACTTTAATTGAATTGAAATTTATTGTCGTTTCAAATTAACAATTTTTATACCATCTTTATCATATGCTCCCTATTCTTTTATGTTTGAATTGATAAATTTATCTTTTTGTTAGTCTATAAAATAAAAAATAATATATATATATATATATATATATATGGCTTTTGCATGTTATTTTCAATGCATATACAAGTGTGGGATATATTTTTGTGTACTAGAAGGGTACTAGTGGGATACATCGAGACACATTTCTATT
>NC_037539.1:3505184-3539916 GCF_001531365.2 Cynara cardunculus var. scolymus
AATGAGATGTTTATCATCTATTTGATTATGTTTATTCGCAGTTAGTTACACGAATTCAAACATAGAGCTTTAATAAGTTGTACATATGTATAATTTACTTGTAATCTTGAATTTTAACTAATATGCATCAATAAACAGTACTTCATGCATAAAAAATGGTTTTTAATAGTTTTTGTCAAATGCTTTATAATATAGTATATATATGTATATATATAGTATGGTTCAAACAAAAATAGTGATCAAATAAGACAAGAACAACCAAATCTATACTAAAATTATGTGTAAAATCACATTAGATTCATGTCACTTTGGTCTTTGGCCGCAACCTGAGCTTACCCCTTGCATTTGACCATGTTCCATAATCAAATGTGATTTTAATATGAAATCATATGTAATTAGACTGTTTTCTTGTTTTTTTATTTATTTTCAATGTGTTCTCGTTTGATCTCCCTATATATATATATATATATATATATAATCATAGTTGTTCGGCCTAACTTGCACACAACTTGACTAATTCAATGAGCCCAAAAGAATAGTGAGGAAAATCCAAAGTGGTTTTGCGGGACTCAAACTGCCTATGAAGAGGATACTCAAAAGACTCAAATCTTGCCAATTGAGTTTGCCTTGACAGAGTTAATGACTTGCACAATAATTGTTTGTACACTATAAGAAGTTTGGTTTTCTAGAACGTTAAAAATATGTAAGCATCTTAATAAAATACTTTATGGACGTCAAAAATGTGTAAACATCTTAACAAAATACTTTATATACTTAAGTTTATAGGATCAAATCAAAAAACATTATATTTAAAAATGTTATAATAGAGTTTCTCTTATTTTCTGAATGCTACGCTTATAAGCTCGTTTATATTTTAAGATTTAGACGTTCATATGACTTTATGGTTTATTTATATTCAAAAACCGTGTTAAAAATATTAATATACGCTTTTGAAAAAGCAAAATTAGTGAAAGATAGATGAAAATCGTTTACCTTATTTGTATATTTTTCTGGTTTACAAAAGTAATTTAAAGAAATACATGTTAATTGCTTTAGTTTAATAAATTTGAGTGATATAACGGGTTCATACGGAACCCACTTTTAAGGACACCAATATAAAAAGACATTTTTTAGCTCACTCGGCGGTTGTCTTATTTATACAAAGCCGTCTCACCTTTTTATTAACCGTTTAGTGCATGTTTGTCCAATAAATTATGTAGAAAACAAAAATAAATAAAAGTCAATAAGTCTCGTGAATTTTTGATGTCATGTATATTTCAAATGAAACAAAAATTTCAATTTCATGACATTTATAGTCGTCGTCGTCGGCCACCAAAGTGGGCTTCCTACTCATTCAACGTTGTTGTCTTCGAAACAATTGCCTTTTCTAGTCTACTAGTCTAAACCCAATATTCCTTCAAACACTTCAAAACGTTAATTTTCAAATTACAATTTATGTCTTATTTAACAGCATCTTCAATGCAAGTTTATTGGATATTTTTTTTTGATATTTAGAAAACCATTTTAAGTTTTAAATGGAATGGTTGTATTGAAGAAGATGAGTAATTGATAGGGATGGTGATTTGCTCCGATCCGGTGGGGAACCCGGTTCACCCGACCCGAACTGGGACAGGGATTCCTCGCTAAAACGAGTCGTGGGGCCGGAGATCCCCGGTAGACTCAAACCAGGGACGGGGGATGGTACTCAAACCGGGACCCGGGATCCCCGGTAGAATCAAACTAAAGAATATTATTTGTGGGGTTTGACCGGGGATTGACTGGGGTTTTACCGGGTTTTGACCGGAGATTGCTAGAGATTTGACCTGGGACGAGATACTAATCCTCATACTCGCCAGGGACCGCGGCCGGAAATTGCAAAACCCGCCCTATCCCTGCCTCATTACCATGCCTAGTAATTGACCAAAGCCTTCGCCTCCAATGACCGATTGAAGTTTTACTTTTTTCAAAAATATTTTCATTTTACCCCCTTCTTTTTCATTAATTATTAAATAACTAAAGGCGTGTTTGGTTTGCTGGATTTGAAGGGATTTGGAGGGATTTGGATTTGAAATCCATTCCAATCCCACGTTTGGTTTGTAGGAATGGTAGGATTTCAAATCCTGGGATTCACTTGAAATCCCACCAACACTGGATTTGAGAATCCTTTGAAAATACATGGGATTTTGAAATCCTTCATCGCTTGCCCGACTCATCGCTGTCTCCTCCATTGGTACCGATTTCTACCTTCATCGCTGTCTCCTCTGTTGCCCTTCATCTCCGTTGCTCACCGCCGCCGTCGCCGTCGCCCTTCGTCTCCGTTGTCGTCGCCGTCGCCGTTGCTCACCGTCGCGTCGCCCTTCGTCTCCGTTGCCGTCGCGTCGCCCTTCGTCTCCGTTGCCGTCGCGTCGCCCTTCGTCTCCGTTGCCGTCGCGTCGCCCTTCGTCTCCGTTGTCGTCGCGTCGCCCTTCTTCTCCGTTGTTCACCGTCGCGTCGTCCTTCCAGGTAAATCCCTTTTCCCCTTTTCCCCTTTTTGATTTATCTCTACACTATGAACACAAATTAGGTTAAATGCTTCAATTTTGACAGATTAGGTTGAATATACATGAACATAGATTAGGTTAAATGTTTCAACTTTGACAGATTAGGTTAAATGTTTCAATTTTGACAGATTAGGTTAAATGCTTCAAATCCAATCCTGCAAACCAAACACATGATGGATTTTAAATCCAAATCCCATGGAATCCAAATCCCTCCTGGGAATCCAAATCCCTCAAAAACATTCCTGCAAACCAAACGCACCCTAAGGGTTTTTGGATGATGGATTGCATTGGAGAGGATTTTTAAACATAAATTTTATTAAATAAAGTTAGTGCAAATATGAGATGATAAAAATAAAAGAGTAAATTGCGGTATCATTCCTATGGATTGGGTCCCTTAAACAAAAAAAAAATTACATGTATGGTTAACGTGGTTTCGTTTTTGTTCTAGATTAAGTCCCTTACTCTAATGTTGTTAACATTAGTTCCGTCAAGTCAAAGGTATTATGGTCTTTTTACTTTTTGTTTTAAAAAGTTAAAAATAATAAAATTTCCATATCTATATATTAGTATTTTATATGTATGTACAATATCATGGCGTCCCCCCTTTAGAAAGAAATCTCTCTCGCCGGCATTCTAAATCACGATCTTCATTTTCTCAGGCGCCCTCCTTTCTCCCTCAACTCCGGCCACCACAATATTCCCTCACAGTTGATCATCTCCGACCCACTCACCTTTTTTTTCTCCAACGATTCCCCAAGTAACCTTCTTCACACCGATCGCATCTCCTCCACCCTGGTTTTCCTTTGCCACCACCTAGCACCATCATCAACAGGTGAAACCACCTAAAACCATCAAACACTTGCAACTCAAACCTGCAACCTAGCTACCCCCCACCACTAAACCCTTTCTCACGCCTAAACTCATTGGTCTAATGGTCGCGTTTGATTTTGATGTTGATTGCCTAAGTTTGATTTTGATAAGTGACCAATTTCTACAGAAATACATGTAATAACTTAGTTTCTTAGGTTAAAAATTGTGAATAGGAGGCATTTGGTTTAGTATATCAATCCTTGTGTCTGCCATGAAACATTTGAGATGATTCCTATTGTGGATC
The DNA here is from genome assembly GCF_001531365.2 of Cynara cardunculus var. scolymus. NCBI lineage: Eukaryota > Viridiplantae > Streptophyta > Magnoliopsida > Asterales > Asteraceae > Cynara > Cynara cardunculus. The sequence goes on from NC_037539.1 coordinate 3,508,839, forward strand.
AAAAAATCAAAGAAACCTTAATGTTGTCTTTGTGTGAACTGAAAAATTCGAAACCCCAATAGTGTTAATCGAATAAATCAAAGAAATATCATTGTCAATCAAAAAATCGAAGAAACCTCACTGAAGCTTGTCTTTCTGTGAACTAAAAAATCAGTGAAACCCCAATAGTGTGTAAAAGGTGGCCATGAGTATTTTGTATAAAATCTAGTGCAAGGTGTACAAACAGTCGGCCAGAGATGGTGATAAACCACTTTCATCCTCTATCAAAAAAAAAAAGAGAGAAAAAGGGGGAGTATCCAGAGAAGGGATATTCAAGAATAAAAAAAAAGTTGGGGGTGGTTATCTGGGGTTTCATCAAAGGGAAGGGGGAGGGATTGGGGTGGTGACAGACTGTCAAGAAGGTCTATGGTGTTGGGAAGATCTGCTAAACAGGGGCAATTATGTTCATATATAATAAGTATCATTTAAAAAAAATAGATAAAACTTAAATAGACGACATTACCCCTGACTTAACAGAGCATCAGTAATAGAGTTAGGGAAATGGACCCAATCCAAAACAAAAGTAAAATCATGGTGACCATATATGTAATTGTTTCGTTTGGTAGACCCAATCCAAAATTTTCAATAACCACAGGGACTAAATTTGTAATTTACTTAAAATAAAAAGTGGCAAAGATTTGATAGTTTGGTCATCATTTTGGACCAATAACATGGTTCGTTAATCCATGTACTCGGTCATGTTATTGTCTTAAACCAATTAACTTATTTTTTTCTGTAAAAACACTAGAAAAACGTATTTAACATGTTTTAATTTTGACTCCACTATTTATGTACTTCCTCCTTTCAATTTTTTAATATTTGTTTTAAACTAAATGATTACTTTTATAAGTAAGTCTTTATTTTTCCATTATACTTTTAATTATATGATGAAAAAATTTATCTTTCTATTATTAAGGATAAAAATATTTTTTAATTATCAGAAAGATGTAATAATTAATATTCTTAAAATTGCGTGTCATTTATTTATTTTGAGACGGATGAAGTATAATACATTATTAGTAAGATGGATGTCATATAGTCTTAAAGGATTTAGTGGTTTCCTATTTAAGTTGAGAACTACCTATGAGCTTCTATGTTCGAACTAGGATTTTTACCGAGCCAAAATGTCCATTCGCTAAGTCTTTCGAGCTAGGATGTCTCTTAGATCCCGGATTCTTGTTTCAGTTATAACTGTTTTTGGTTTCTTATTATGGGTCCGAACAGATCCAAATTTTGAATCATATGCACGAGGAACAATTTGGTGTATGATTCGCTTCATTACCCGTTCCTAGAATTATTATTGTGTTCTATCATATTTCTTCATCACTTGATTGATCTTCTCTTGTGAATTTTGTATTTCGAATAGAATGTTTATTCATTTGATGATATTGTTATTTGGATAGTCCACCGATCTAAATCCATGATTCATATGCAATGATATTTTTATTATATATTTTTTATCAATATATTAATATTTTATATAAATATTTTTATTGAGATGATAAATTTTAAAAATATTGAGACGAAATAGAAAAGTGTTTTAATTTTATATTTTATATTTAAAAAAAAATTATAAATAGTTTCTTAGAGATATTCTAAGAATCTTGCCTGTGTGAATGCTTATATTTGGGAAGAAATAGAGCCAATTTATTAGTGAGTCTCATTTTCTTCTTGTTGCAAGGATTTAAAATATTTGCTCATGTTTTTTTTGGGGGGAAACCGGTTATGACTCGGACTATTTTAAATCTTTTTCTTAGTATATATACTATATTAATTTATAAATTATACATAAGATATTATATAATTAGAGTTGAGTTCATGTGAGACCATATTTTTATACTTTTAAATTTTATAACAAAAACATTGTGAAAGTAAAAAAAAATTTAACTTTCATAGCAAAAACACTGTGAAGGTTACCTACACAGCAAAAATACTATAAAAGTTATTTGCACAGTGTTTTACTGTGAAGTTTCAAGTGTAAAAATGTGATCTTATATATATATATATATATATATATATATATATGTGTGTGTGTGTGTGTGTGTGTGTGTGTGTAGAGAGGGGGGGGAGATTCATTTGAGAAATGTAAATATTTGAGAATTAAATAAGTGATCATATCCCTTTATCTGGTCAACATTTGTGGCTTTAACCGTGAAACACCACATAATTCCTTGCACAAGTATGCGAAAGATAGAGAGATAATTTCGTAACTTTTATAAATAGGTGACACGGGGATTCATATAAGAGTAATGTGAGTTGTTGGACCAAATTAGATGGAAGGCCAAGATTAATTAAAAAAAAAGAATTTGCAAATGAACTTTCCCCTCTCTCTATATATTATACTACAATCAAATTAGTTTTCCTTTTTGTTATAAATAAAGAGCGTGACTTTTTTGGTCCTTCTAATTCTATTTCTAGGTCACCACATTGGGCTTGGTGTAGGACCAATGTAGCGTTTGTATTGGATAACTGTTTGGGCCTGACCGTTACATATTCGATCCGACCACATGGTCCCTCTTTCATATGTTAAGGAATGGGCCCCACTTGGTTAACCTTAACTTAATCGACCTAAAACACGTGTTACATTGAAATACGCCTATTTAATACTACTGATTTCTAAAGTATGGTTAATACGGTGTAAGGAATCGGTGAATCGAACTCAAAAAGAGTTAGATTAGAATGGTGTCGTAAATTATGAATTATTGTAAGACTTTTGAAAACGAAACAAATATTAAAATACTAATTCAATCTTATAAAAAGTAATTTACGTACTGTTAAAACTAGTAGTAAATGGTTTAACCGTGAAATATGAGTAATTGATTGTGTTTGTCGTAAGTGATTTTGGCCAAAAATGTGTTAAATTTCTATATGGCATGGATCTTGGTATTTGAGCATGTATCAAGTAGTACGATAGGCTTCTTTAGGTTATATTACCGTAAAATATAGAGTCAATGCAACTAAAATTAATAATAAAATATGCATTTTTAAAGATGGTAAAATTTAACGGTCGTTTAATAATTAATGATGATCGAAATGTTAAGATTGTAAACTAAAGATAAATGTGCTATGGTTTTGTGAAAGTCATGGATTAATTACACATGTGTTCAGAATATTGCATCTATTTCAATTACTATTTTAGATTATAACAATTTGATGAATTTTCGGTTAGTATTGTGATTTATAACATATTGATGAACGTTATTTGGACAAAAGGTCGATTACCAGCAACCCTTATCAGCTACACACGAGATCCGTATTGTGATTTATAATAAATTGATGAACGTTATTTGGACAAAAAGTCGATTACCAGCAACCCTTGCTAGCTACACACGAGACCCGGCTCCGAAGACACCAATGTGAGGGGCCATTTTTTCGGCGCAATCAACAACCAAAGTTAGCAGGGTAGCTTGGGATCGAACTCATAATATGTCTTATATTCGGGCTAAGTCACCCCGCCTATTTGTCAATTAAACTGCACACTATAGGCATTTGATGCACCTTTTACCTTATGTGTTATTTTTAAATGGTATAGAAATATAAGGCTAATGGTATGAGTTATAATCTATGTAGGACGAGTATCATAAGTAAACTGATTCTGATCGTTCAATCATTTGATATCCAGAGTAATTTGTTGGTACATGATCACCATAAGCCAAATTCAAAAGTATCTGATCAATCCTTTTTCTGTCGTTCAACTTGAGAATTGAACCAAAGATTCTCCATTTTCATCCCGAATCAAATCATTGTGCAACCATTCTACTTTATCACAAATCCAATTCCCATTCACGTTTGTTTCTTCTCTTGTCACCGAACAGAGCTATTTACTTGTATCGTTTAGATGTCTCGGTATTTTTTTTTAAAGTAATTCAATTGATGGGATTTAGAATGATACTTACAAAATCAATGACAACACGTCCTATTTTCGTTTCCGATATACACACTTATGCTATTACACATACATGTAGTAATAACATAAATTATGATAGATGTAAATGAAATTCCATTCATAAAATGTTAATTATAATATGTGGAAAGTTAAGACGTTACGATTATAATAATCATTATATTATACTATCCTAAAGATATATTGCCTAAAACTAAAATTGTAACATAACACAATATATTCTTATGTAATTAACATTAATCTTTAAATAGAAATAATAATAATAATAATAATAATAATAATAATAATAATAATAATAATAATAATAATAATAATAATAATAATAATAATAATAATAATAATAATAATAATAATAATAATAATAATAATATAAAGTATTAAATGTAGAGCATTTATTACCGAAAATTAAGTGAAAGATATATTATTCACTTCGTGTGTTTTTTTAAATTATATAATATAATAAAAATTACATTCTAATACAATCAACCGCATTTTAAGCATGAGAAAACGTGTTAAACTTTATTAAATTTAAAACGAGTAAAAAACAAAGATAAACAAGTAAAATACATATTTTATCCCTGTGGTTATATACAAATTATGTATTGAATCCCCCAAAAAAATATTAAAACTCAACTTGTGTCTCTCCTCCTCCTTTCACCGGCGTCGTCCACCTTCTTCGGCCACTCTCCCCTTTGCATTTATACCCACCACTACTGACCTAACGAATGGAACAATTTGGGATTGGATCAAAGAACCATTTTTGGACAACAAAAACAGAAACACATAAGTAGAATACATGATTTCAACTAGTGTATTAGGGGTTTTCATCGAGGTCGTCAAGGATTTTCCTTACCGTTTCTTTGATGACTGGGTTAAATACAAAACCTAAGTGTAAAATCCCAAGTGGGAATTTGATGAAGTAGTGGCAAAGGCGAAGAATCAACAAGTTTAGTTTGATTAATATATTTATTTTACTGTCAGATTAGAACTCGATATTTAGGTCTGAACTTTGATGAGCTTTAGTTCTATTACTCTTTTGGAAGGAAGAACCTATTACTCTTCTTATTGTTAGATTAGAACTCTATTTGATGGAAGGAAGAATTTATCTTCTTTGTGTTTTCCTTGCCATATTGTAATATGTAACGCCCCCAGAACCCCGTAGCATGATATTGTCCGCTTTGACTAACCTGCCCGCTCAACCACAAAGCAGTAGTCGCACGGTTTTGTTTCTGGCAGCCGCACAACGCAAGCCCCAAAACCGGTCACACTAGGCTGAGGTATCCACACCCTTATAAGGAGTGCTTAGTTCTCCTCACCAACCGATGTGGGACGGGTTGTTACATAATACTTGTGATCTTGGGCCTACCTTTAAGATTGATGTACTTTAATGAGCCTTTAGAAGTCACTCCTTGAGTGGAATGCATCGAGTCTTGAGAGCTTATGGTATAGGCGAGTTCTGGTGGGGAAAAGTTGCATCAGAAAGCGAAACAGAAAGTCCCGCTACCTAGGCTGCGGGGAAAGTGGTGCAACTCATTATTTCAACATTTTAGCTTTAGAGACACGGGCAACTTACCACGTGACTTAAGTCACGAGAAAAGCTGCGGGAAGACCCCTGGAACATCTTTTAAGCTCGATTTTTAGGGGTTTTCTCTTTTTTCTTCCCCTCTCTTCATATCCTCGCGATTTTGGGAGATTTTGGGGACGATTCTGGGAGATTTTCGGGGCAAATGGAGAGAAGAATCTTGGAGATTGAAGATTTTTGATGGGAAGTTACAAGATCGATGAGGTAAACTTCTTAGGTGCTTTGAGATCTATATTTGGGTGTTTTGTGGTTTTGAAGTTTGAGTTAACCATCAGTACTTATTTGGCTTGGTTAATAGTCTTGAGAATTTTCAGATCTTCATCTTTTGGAAGCTAAAGAATTGAGTATGGAATATAGGTTTAACTTAGTCTAGTAAGATAAGTTCAAGTTGTTTTATGAAAAGTATGTACATGCCAAAATGTGTATTTTGAAGTATTAATGTGTTTTACTTGATATTTATCAAATATGATGAGTATATGATGAAGTTTGCATATTTGGGGTTAACAAATCTTGTAAAATACTTATATTTGGGGTTTTGGATATTTTAATAAATAAGACTCTAGACTGTGTACCTTTGGTGATTATTATGCAAAAACAAATTCTTGATATTAATGCATTTTAGTATATTTGGTTTTATAGATAAACTAAAAATTGCATGTTATTGTGTCATGAAACATTTTGGAAGTATAATGTTATGATTTTACTCGGAAAATGGTCTGTCTCAACCAATGAGGGTTTTTTTAGTCAATCATATCTTTGGAATACATGTTTGAATAAACATTGGTTAAATGTGTCTTATTCCTTTTGATGACTTTTATTAAATAGTCAGTTATATTATTGAGCTTCTGGCTCGGTTTTCACTTAAATGAGTCTTGAGAACATTTGTCCGGTTTATATTGTTCTATGTCGAGCCTTTGAAGTTATATGCAGTTATGATATGTTTATTTGATATATGTACAATACAAAAATCATCAAAGAAATGACTAAAATCCCGCTCACATGAAGGGTTTAACAACAACATATTTAACAGAGCTAGAGGAAATGAACCAATCCATTACAAAACCGAATCCACAATAACGATATTTGTAATTATTTGGTTTGGAGGACCCAATCCACAATTTTCATATAACCACAGGGATCAAATTTGTTATATACTCAAAATAAATAACTCCGGAAAAGAAAACAAAGAAATGAATATAAAATAGGGACCGACTTAGTGAGAGCGGCAGGATCCAATATCATTCCCAAATCTCATCCCTCTTGGTTCTTTACCTTTTATCACTTGTTTCTATTTTCATTTACATTTACATTTACATTTTCATTTTCATTTTCATTTTCCTCCCTGCATATTCGTTTCATTTCAAGCGGAGCTGCATCGGATTTCCAACTCTTCCTGATTCTAGTTCAAGCAGGTCAGATTTTCTATTGATTATATTTTAATTTTCGTTTAATGATTTTTTATGCCTATTCAATTTCAGATTTTAGTTGTTATTCGATTTCAAACCTGATTTCTCTGCGTCGTCTATGGAGATTTACAGATCTAAGTGTTTGAAAGTGATTCAAGTATGCTTATTAGCAAAAAGTACTTTTTTTCTACAGTAGCCGCCTTGAAAAACTCAAAAAGAAGAAGAATTGAAGTAATTTTTTTTATTTTTATAGATCTCGGTAACTTGACCTTCAAATTTTTGTTTGTGAAGCAAAGAAAATATCGTGATGTGAATATTTCGTGAAATCAGAGTCTTTCCTTTTGGATGCATAGGCAATCACTTATCGCAAAAGTTGCGTTTAATTTTTAATTTTGTGTTAATTTTTAACTCAAAACATCTCAATCAGCCTAGACACGTAGATCCTTGTAGATTGTTTGTATGTGTGTAGACGTTGATTGATGAAAAACAAATAACCTTTCGATTCAACCAACGTTCTGCTTCGTTTTTTATTTTGTTTTTTTTTCCGCTGTATTTTTCTGTTGAAATCGTATTTCTAATTTTTAAATTCGTTTAGCCGTCTCAAATCTTAAATTATTCAAATCACTTTGACCAGATCCATATCTCACAATATTCGATTTCAGATCTGATAAAATAAAACACTCATGGTTTGACATTGTTCCAAGCACTTTGTTTCTTCTCTCAGATCTAGGGTTTATTTTGAAGCACGTATATGACTTGGTTCTTATGATTTATTCTACAGAAGGGTGTTATTTTGAACAGAAGAGGAGAAATATGAATCATTGTGGGATCCAACAGAAAAATACCTTTGCGTCATCTTGCGATGAAATGAGGAACGCTGTTTCAGTTTCTGTATCCTTTGACAAGGGCGACCATATGGTTTGCCCAAAACCTAGGCGGCTCAGCCTCTTCAACACCCCTATGAACGAGCCTGTTAGGCATTTGAGATGGCATATGTGGTAATAATTCTTCAATTTTCAGGTGCAAGTTGTTTTATTTGTTATGAAGTTTATATCTTTAAACCTGGAACTTTTTTGCAGCTATCAACCTGAACCATATGAATCTAAAGCAGGCATTGAGCTATTGGAAATCATCTTTGAAAAGGTACAGCTTGATTATCTTTGTAATGTCATTTGATTGATTAGTATAGGTTTTAAGGTTCCCTGAGTTTCAATGTCGTTGTCTGTTGATAATACGCAATCCTATATGCCCTTTTGCTGATAGTTTCTTGCCAGACATTTTGGACAAGTAGTTTATGTGATTCTTAATGAACTAAGGGACAGAAGTATCTTTGAGATTCAAAACGTTTTGAAGATAGATTTAACTTTGTAACATAGCTTATAGAAACTTCAATTATTTGAACAACGGAAGTATCTTTGAGATTCAAAACGTTTTGAAGATAGATTTAACTTTGTAACATAGCTTATAGAAACTTCAATTATTTGAACAACGGAAGTATCTTTGAGATTCAAAACGTTTTGAAGATAGATTTAACTTTGTAACATAGCTTATAGAAACTTCAATTATTTGAACAATCTGTTATCGATTTTGTACATTCAATTTTTGCAGGGTGGTGGTTACAGTGCATCAGAAAAAACATGTACAGAGGCTGCTTCGTCTCCCCCGTTTTTCAGTGGGTCACCACCAAGCAGAGTATCTAACCCATTAATACAAGATTCCCGATTTGGGGATGAGAAAGTCTCCCCAGTGTCAGCGCATTCAATAATTCCTGTTCCTGCATCTGGTAGGTCATCACTGTCCCCGTCTTCATACGAAAGGGAAGTAGGATCTATTGGTGGCAATTTTGGTAACAAACCAGCTGTAAGAATCGAGGGGTTTAATTGCCTCAACAGGGATAATGGTCGCAATTGCAGCATCTCTGCCCTGGCTTAATCCAAACCCTTGTTTACAGAACATCTTAAGTACATATGAAACTAAAAACAAAGTTTGAGAGTTAGTAGAGCAGAAAAATGCAAGTTGATGAAGAGTTTTGAACATTATGAGGAGAATGGGAGGATGTACATTCGTCTTTCTTGTACTTTGTTGTAAGTAAGTATGAGTAGAGGGTCTGTGTCTGTAAATAGATTGTATGTACGTAATTAATTAGAGGTATTAACCAGAAACAAGTAAGAGACGGGAGAGATTAGTAGTGAGGTTTAGAATTTTACCCTTCTGGTGATGATTTGTAAGTATAGTAGAAGATCAAAGAGGGTGAATTTTCCGAATTTCGATTTGTATGTCTTGTTTTGCGAATCTGGGATTGCGACTTTAGAAGCAATTTGTACAAAATAATTTAAGGGTGTTCGTAGATTTTAGTTTTTTGGGAGAGGGCAAATGTTTTGAGATGTATATATGAACCACTCTAATCTCTATGGTATTTATCTTGCTCTTTATTTGAAGGAGGTGGTTCTGTGAATTTAGATAATTTTGTTAATATGTTGCACATATCTTGTTTGAGTAACAAATGCTGCAAAATTTGCGTCTTTCTTTCCAGATTCTCATAATAAAATGCTGGAATGGGCTGTATCTAAAGTTAAACAATATAGAACTTTTTGACCCATATATTTAGCTGAGTTAGGCCAAGAGCCCAACGCCACTCTAAGTTAGAGGTTAGTGGTGGCCAAAAACCGGTTGCCTCAACAGATTTGCTATAATCGGTCCCGATCGAAAAAGGTGAGCCAGTCAAGCTTTATTGTAACTGGTTACGGGTTGCCGCTCCTGGATTAGTCCCGGTCATTTAAAAGTAATATATATTTTTTTATTTTTTTAATGATATATATATTTTTAATACATTATAAAATTTGTAATTAAGTCATTCAAATACACTTTAAAAGTTCGTTTTATTATAATTAAAATTATATTGTCTTACAATATATAGCGAGAAACTGAGAACTGTGAACTTTTTTTATTTTTTTTTGCGTTTTTTGCGAATCGAGAACTTGGTATGTAAGTCTCTCAACCAAGACACTTGTATATAGTGTTTTAAAGACAAAAAATAGAAAAAAGGGGGCAAAAAAAAAGGTGATAAACCGCTACATTTAATAAAAACAGCTACATTTTTGAAAAATTGGGTCAGGTCGGGCCGGTCCATAATTGGTCCGATCCTGCGAAACACCCCCAATCCATAACCGGTCCCAGATTTCGGTCCTATAACCGGATGGAGACCGGCCAAGTGAATATTTTATAGTTTGGTACTTTGGTTGATTGTTTTAATTCTTCCGAGTATATTCTAGTTTTTGGGTCGACTCATATATGGTCAGCTGGACCATTTATTCGCTCTTTATTTTCACAATGGCCCGTCCATTGATGTAAAAGGGCAAAAACTTGACGTGAGACATACTCATAATTAGATGCCTCCCATCTACGTTTTTTTTACTCCAAACCCCATTCAGGATCTTATGACAATGATTAAAGCCGGGGTTCTCATGATTGTGCTGATACAATTGGAGCTTTGAAGATAACAACAGTCCAATTTAATGCTTGTAGTTTGAAAAAATCTCAACCCAATTTAAACCAAACTGCAACTTAGCTTAAACCATACGAGTTGATATTTTGATATATCAAAATATTCTTCTAACCTTAAATATGTTGTCTTTAGTCAACTCGTAATTTCTTTTTCATCGTCAGCCATTTAGCACAATTTATCGATAGTTTTTAAATCTTAATTATATCACATTCAATTAATTTTTCTCAATTTATATATATATATATATATATATAGAGAGAGAGAGAGAGAGAGAGAGAGAGAGAGAGAGAATGGTTTAAATGAGAACACCTTCATTTTATGAGAAAACTCTTTTACTATAGAAAATCACATGTGCTACTATATTCTATCATCATGATACAAATGTGATATTAAATTAGAAACGCATAGGACTTTTGGAACGATCTAGGTTGCGAGTAGGGCTGTAAATGAACCGAACGTTCAGCGAATCGTTCGACGGGAAGTTCATTTATGTTCGTTTATTTAATAAATGAACGAACATGAACAATTTTTTTTTGTTCGTTTAATTAAACGAACAAACATGAACAATAGCCTCATTCGTTCATTTATGTTCGTGAACGTTTGTTCATTTACCGTTCGTTCATTTACCGTTCGTTTACGTTCGTTTATATTCGTTCGTTTATGTTCGTTTATATATTAAATTTAATACATAATCTTTTATTTATTTACTTTGAATTTAAATAATATTTATTTATGTTCGTTTAACCCGTCCGTTTATGTTCGTTTAACCCGTTCGTTTACGTTAGTTTAACATGTTAACGAACGAACATAAACACACCTGATTTCTAAACGAACGAACACGAACACAAATATTTTCGTTCGTTTACCGTTCGTGTTTGTTTGTTTGTTTGTTTGTTTGTTCGGTTACAGCCCTAGTTGCGAGCCAAGTCACTCTTACACCACCAAGCTTGCTCACGTGTATTATCACATGTGATAAGGTTTTTTTTTGATGTGATACTTTAATCAATCACACGTGATACTAAATTATAGACACATCGTTCGCATGCACCAGGTCCCTGACGTGTAATGTCAAATATGATAAGGATGTTCTTGCGTTCTCATAAAATGAAGGTGTGTTCATTTAAACCTCCACCTATATATGTTTGTGTGTGTGTGTGTGTATATATATATATATATATATGTGTGTGTGTGTGTGTGTGTGTGTGTGTGTGTGTATGAGGTTTATTTTGAAAACCACGTTATTTGTACAAACTGTACAAACCTCATTCGATCGATCATAATTTTTCATTTTGTTCATTTTTTTGGAATTATGAGAGGTTGATTAATCATTTTTATTGTGGAAGATATTAATCATGGATATTATTATCTTCATTATATTAATTTTAGAAAAATACATGAAACAATTTCATTAAAATTCCATAAGTATTATATGAAACAACTTCATCAAAAAAAATTATATAAAACAATTTCATGTGATTAAACAATGAAATCGACGGATCAGTGTGGTATGTACAAATATAGATGGTTTGCATTTTATCGCTCATATATATATATATATATATATATATATATATATTAATTATAGGTAAAGAATCATATGAGGAATGTTATGGTGAAAAACGTAAGAAAAGATTTGAACCCTTGGTCATTTTTAATCTCATGTCCATCTATGAATTGCTTTTTAGAAGATAATTTATATGGTGCATCTCGGTAAATCACATTAGTATTGACATTCAATCAGGATTGATCAAATGATGAAGATCTCTTCTTACGCTTATCACATAGTTTCACTTATCACCAGAACCCAATCCTATATTTACGGATAATCGTATGAGAAAGAAAGTTAAAACGAGAAGCGTAAGAAGAGATCTGTACCGTTGATCACTTATAATTCTAAATCCACCCATGAATCGCGTTTGATACAAGGATTTATCTAGTACATCTCATTCTAATGTACATCTAAGGGTGAAGATTACTTCTTATCTTAACTCTCATTCTTGCTAGAACCCAACCCTATATATAGCAATAGGTTCATTTGAGAAAATGATCAAGGGTTCATATTAAAAGTGTAATTATAAGTAAACATGAGACTAAAAGTGATCGATAGTTCATATGATTACATAAAGTACACAACACGTCCTACATTTTTATAGTCCTGAATTTACACCTGAATAATTGACTTGGCATTTGTTTTTATTTTGGTTAGAGTAAACTACGGATTTGGTACTTGCGGTTTATATATTCTGGTCCCAAAATCAAAATAAATACAAATTTAGTACCTCTGGTGTGCATTTTTACACACATTGAGTCCCTTTCTCTAACATCCGTTAATTTTTTTTTGTTAAACTAGTTAAATCTAGGGGCACTTGAGTCTTTTTCTCACCGTTTTGTCTTTATCCTAATTAGGAAATAAATAATATATTATATTTTAAACATGATCTTCATCTGAAGTTCTCAGCTCATCCAAACCTTAATCATCATCATCTTCATCTGTAACTCAAATTGAAACAATCTTCATCTCCATCTCAATTCAAAACCAAATCCAAACCCTAAGTCGAATCCTCCACCCTGATAATACAAAAACCTTCCTTAGTTTCTTCTCCCCGTCGGCCTCTCAGATCTATCACCGACGTCCCCCGCACTTCACATTACTAGCCTTCCCCACCCCTTCTCCATCTATAGCTTTCGAAGCTCACAAACAGGTCTGACGATCAAATCATCTTTGCATACCCCACAGTGACCATCAAATCTCGTTGAAATTCCAATGAAAACCCCTACATCTTCACCGAAAACCCCCTCCCCATCTCCGTTTCCCGACGAAAGACCCCCACTTCCGTTTGTCTGGCAAAAATCCCCTCATTCTCCAAGGATCCGTGATTGGGTCCTTGCGTCTGGCTCACTAGGAAGTGTGACTGGAGAAAAGTTTATCACCATTGGCGTCGGAGAGGGAAACGGGAGGTAGGGGTTCACTGGACTTTTATATGTATGTGGAGGGGATGAACGGATAGGGAAACCAGTGAGGGTTTCGTTTTTAGGTTCAAATCTGGGTTTCGATTTTGGGTTTGAACGTGTGATCTGATTTATGGGTTTGTACTTGAATTTTGATTTCATCTTTGGGTTTCAATCTTGTTTCGTTTTCGATTCTAGTTTTGAACCTGAGTTTCGATTTTGGTTCTAGTTTTTTAATATAGATTTCGAAAAAAGTTATAGTTTTGAATCTGGGTTTCGATTTAGGTTCTCGTTGTGAATACGGGTTTCAATTTTGGTTCTACTTCTGATTATGGGTTTCCATCAGTTCTAGTTGTGAATCTGGGTTTCAGTTTCGGGTTTGTTCTTTAAATTCGATTTAGGTTTTTGATTTAGATCCAAACCTTTTAATTGAATTTGAACAAAATTGTTATTGAATGCTCTTTGATGTTCTTCAAAATTTTAGATTTATTGTTCATTAACGGTGAAGAACTTCCATGGATTTAACTAAGGCTAACGGAATGTTTTGATTTCGTTAAAGGGAGGGACTCAATGAGTGCGAAATACGGATCAAGGATACCAAATCTATATTTATTTTGATTTTGGACCATTGTGACTAAAAAGTGTAAGACAAGGGACCAAATCCGTAATTTACTCTTTTGGTTATTTATACATTTTAAATGTGGCATTTATGCGTTTGTTTTTCTTGTTCAATATTTGAAGAAAAGAAAAAAAAAGACATAATTGTTGTTAATTATTTATTTTTGACATTGACATATAAAATGGTAGTGAAGACACATCACAGGCTTTTTCGTGTTCTTGTAAATAAAACCAAAGCAGAGTTTCTGTCAACTTTATATTTTAATACATTTTATTTGCTTTTTCATGTATTATTTATTAGTTTTTAACATATAACTTAATTTACATCTATACTACCTTATAAACTAGATTTATCAAAAGTCTTAAAAACAATTTTTAATGCATAAAGTACTATACATTTATGCAAAAGGTCTTAAAAGTTTTAAAAATAACTCATAATGTATTAAGTACTACTATTATTTTATGCATTCAGTCTTAAAATCTTTTAAAATACAATTAAAATAACATATAGTACAAGTTACCAATACACATTATTATCATTTCTTTTCATGTTCCCTATATCCTTTTGACACTTTTCATTCACGTCTTCACCCTCTCATACCTCTATGTCTTCTCCACATCTCCTAATGTGAGATTCAAACTGATATTTACCATTAGTTATTAAAAGTTTTCTCATTCATCTCTCATTCAATTGCTCTAGAACTCTCAGTCTCGCTGTCGATCTCTTGATTTTTTGCTCTTGGTGTAAATCAAACATATTTGTGGAGTCGTTTAAATATGTTAGATTTTAAATATATTGAATTTTAAACCGTCATACAATTTTTTTTCATCGATAGACTGTAATTAGAACCATAACTCTTATTTATTCAAATTATATTAATATGTAAATAACAAGTGTAACTTATATCATCGTTAAATCTTCTCTAATAAAACCAGTGAAACTTCAAAATCGTTAAAATTCACGACTCCCGCCGCATTGCGCGGGTACACAACTAGTTGTTTATTATTATTGACTCATTGAGTAATAGTAGATTTGTCGTCTTAAAAAAAACTTTGTTGTCTCGCTGCAACTTCTATGGCTTGAGACTTGTTTTAGTCACGTCACGCTTCACGCCATTTAGAACCTTGGTTGTAAGTAAATTGACCGTTTATTGAATAATTAATAATCTTAACTCGACACCAATCCGAGTGGAACTTTATCAAGTTTGTCACAGTTGTGTTTCGAAAAAGAACGATAAATGTAGCTAAGAGTTGTGTTTTGGAAAAGATGGATTTCGTCCACAACGATATCATAGGATCGATTCATGGTACTAAACAAAACCCATATATGTTGTGCTATTTTCAATTTGATGGACATAATGTTGTTTTCACGAGTCTCGTGAATAACTGCACCGCTCCTGTTTTTTCTTCTATTTCTGTTTATAAATACATTTCCTCAATCAACTTACCTATTAATATCTTTATAGAATTAAGGGTAGTTTATTAAATATGTTTATCAGATAAACGTTTATCAGTCATTTATCATACCAGATTAGAGGTGACAATTTTATACCAAACTAAACCAACCAACATGAGTACCAACTGTACTAATTAAATTGGTGTCAACTTAACTGGTACCAATTTAGTACCGTGCCAAATATGCAAACTTGGTTGGTACTCGGTATTGAAAGTTTCATACCATGGTAGTACCATGGTACCGATTTATTATTTTTTATTGGTTTTTTGTAATTTTTATGTATTTGATATTAAACCTTGTAACTTTAATTATTCTATTTAAACATATGAATATTTGCAAGTATTTATTCATTGCAGTTAAAACCCGTTAAACATCACATGTGTTATCTGGAAACTCAAAATTTCATTTAAATTTTGAATTTTTTTGGCAAGTTTCATATGTAATGCGAAAAAATTTGGTACCAATTAAGTCAGTACCAAGTACAATTGGTTGGTACACGGATAGGATTTTACGTACCGATTATAATTGGTTAGTACACGATATTAGCTAAAAAAACTTGGTACCATACCAAGTCCACCCCTGTACCAGATGCATAGGCTAAGGGACCAAAATCTTACTCATTAAGAGCGATCACAAATATTGAAAGTCTTTGTGCTTGTTTGTAGGAGTTCTCAAAAACCCGATCAACCCAACGCGAAATAACTCAACCCGAAGTAACCCAATGTTATTCGAGTTATAAAATCTTTAAACTATAGGTATTGAGTCACTTTTATTTTCCAACTCAATCCGATAAACCCGATATCATTTTATTTCTTGCATTTAATATGATTATTGAGTCTCTATTTACATATACATTAGACAATTGCACCATCACATACCCTCTTTATATGCATACATTTTCAATCTATACATGATATACTTAAAATTTAAGAAATAGGAAAAAACTGAACCAAATGGTTGATGATGAAAAAGAAGTTATGAGTAGATTAGAATAACCAACATATTCAAGATTAGAATAATATTTTGATGTACGAAAGTATCAACCTGACCAAATCGATTAACTCGATCGACCCGTACGGTTTGGTTTGGGTTAGGTTGCATTGTACTTTACTACTTGGGTTGTGCTGAGTTGGATTATTCAAATGTCTTCAACCTGATCAACACAACTCATGAGCACCCCTACCTGTTTGTTAGCAGGTTAGTGAGCTTATAGCATTCACAAATTACTTGATTAGTTATACATGACTGTTTGTTAGTGTTTTAATGATAATAGAAAGTGACTTATTTAGTAAGTTTTTATGCAGAGCTTTTTGTAGACTGCCAAAATTTTCCAAATCTGTCTCTCCCAGTTAAAAAACATGTTATTTTCATCTATCAAAAAATCATCCCAGACAAAAACCTTCCAAATCTATACAAACAAATTAATCCACATGACTTAATGGAACAAGAACAAAAAAAAAACCCTTATTCAGTAAATAGTGGCGACGACTTTTACTCGGTTAGTGCTTACCCAAATAAGTTATTGCATACAACGACGTTTTGATTGACTACAATCTTACATAATACAGTAAATAAAAATATAAACTCTTACCAATAAAAAATTATCGGATACACATGGATAAACGACCCCATAGGCTAATAAACTTATTCATATGATTTGATTGCATTTTAAAAAATTTAATTAATTTCAATAAATAACAAAATAATTTATAAATAAGATTTTATGATGTCTTGATGAGTAAATTTTGTGAATTGTGATAGTGTTGGCGTATCCTCCACCACCTTATATTGTTTGTAAACCACATTCTTTACAATCTCAACCAACTTCTACATATTCTACTACCCCCTCATTTTATATTACTACGGATTAATAACTTATTTCATATGTTTTTTTAATTATATATTCGTTTTAGCAGAATATTTAATAGTATTTAAGTTTACAGAACGAAATTATAAAACGTTCAATCTAAAAATGTCACAATAAGTTTACATTGCATTTTAAGCTTTTACAAATACATCTTTAAAATAAAGGTCGTATTAGTTTTTTTATAGCATACTTGTTTTTATATGATACTTTTTCAAACAGTATCGTATAACATAACTAATACGATACTTTATTTTAAAAACGTCTGAAACAACTTATAAAACGTTCAAAAGCGTTATATAAACCCATTGTAACACTTTTGGATGAAAACTTGTTAGTTTGGTCTTATAAATTTAAGTTCTGTAAAGCATTTTATTAGAATGCTACATTTTAGACGTCTTATAAATATAATGTTGTAAATTAAAAGTGGGTATTCACAATATATTTATGAACTAAAGTGATGTACAAATGGGTATTCACCGTATGTTGGCAATTACTGAATGGTTTGGTGCAGTATGATTAAGTGGTTAGTATGATTAAGATGCTCTCATGATATAGTGCAAAATGAAATATAATTACTTGGTAATTGTGTACAATGAAATTAGGACTCTTAATGGTTAAAGGAGATCTAGGATACAAAATCATTAAAATGATTTTAGAACCATTAAGAGACAATTTTTTTTTATCAAACAAGATTCATCTTTTAACGATTCAGAGGTTGCCTATTAATGGAACCATTAAGAGGTAAACAAACAATCCCTTATAGTGGCTATGCACATCTTGTGCACATTTGTATACATATTGTGAATAACTGAAATGCATAATTTAGCATGTGCATTTAAATAAATGGATATTTATAGTGTGTTTAACAACTATAATTAATGATGTACAAATCGATATTTATAGTTTTTCTCATGAATTACGATAATATGCAAATGTCAACCATACTAGCTATGCACATTATGGTACACCTTTGAGTACCAACTCTTGATATTGACATTGGAATGATTCCTATATCTCCATGTTTATATTCATCCCTAAAATTGTTTAGCTCCAGTTCCTTCGGATTTGCAGTTATTTTCATCTATGATTCGACTATTCTAGGGAGAAATCTGCCACACTGTCGTCATATTTGCACCTCTTTTCTGTCTCAATTTCATTGGTAAAGATGAAATACTGAGTCTTTTTTTATTAACCTGGATATCCAACCGGCTATGCGAGCCGATTAATCCCAGGACGACCACCTTCTTTACAGATAGCCCGAAGTCACCGCATTTGAATCTTCGTGGCCACAAGAGGATTTTTATTTCTCTTTAGATTTGAACCTGGGACCTCCTGGTACATTTGATCTTTGGAGTCAAGGTCAAACTAATTAGACACCACCCTTGTGGTTGAAATACTGAGTCTTAATGACACCTAACATGAGGAGGTAAGAATAAATGCATGATGGATTCAAATCTGATTCATACTTAAATTCGAATTAATGAATATTTATTGACCATGTGAGATTTTTTTTTACTATTTAAATACTTTGTTTTTCGAAAACGAAATTTTGGTAGAAACAGAGTTCACAGGCGAACAGTAGGCCAGCATATGATGGTTCATATACGACATTTTATTCCCAATTTTGCCCCTTGGATACTGTAATTCCGTACTCACAACCTGACCATCCACACGTATCCACCTAGCCACCAGTAAAGGGTGTTGCTGGAAACTACCCACAATCAACTTAAAAATCACTTTTTTCATCCCTATACTTTGCTCCTTTGCTCTATATGGTCCCCCTACCATCTTGTTTCCACCTTAACCCCCTTCTATCGCCCCACTTTGTGCTTATCTATTTATTTATTTATTTATTATTGTTTAACTCTTATTCAAAGTGGTATGTCAACAAGGGCAGAACACTTGACTCGTAACTGGGGGCTCAGAAGACCTGAAAATAACAATATGAAATCATGTTTACTGATTTAGAGTAAACTGTTATCGTTTGTACCCGTGGTTTCATAGACATACAAAAAAAATTGTAAAATGACGAAAATACTCCTAATTTAATGTACCGAGTGTTACATGTCTCGAACTCGAGACCTCACATGATAGCCACAAAATTGCAGTAACAAGTTGGGCTAAGTATTATTTTTAATACTTGTTATTTGACTTTTGTAACAAAGGAGGCATAACGCTTCACTATACTCACCGTCTTTCGTCTCGTTGACATGATTTCTTAAATAAAACTTATTTATATTTTTATACCCCTTTCTTACATCATATAAATAAGAGGATATAATGTTAGATACGAAAACAAACAATAGATTCAACGTAAACGAATCATGATAGTAAGGGTTTGAATAGAAGAAATAAAAATAGAAAGGTGAGATTGACAAGTTTAGCAAAATAGAAGGGGTGGAAATGAAGATATTTGAAAAGTGGAAAATTGTATCGGTTAGACAACAAAAGGATTTCTCAACACCGTAGCGGGATTCCCGGCCTCTCCCTCAAACGTTTCCCTTTACATTTAATTCTATTTTTTTTACCAAATCAGGTACTTGCAAATATTTATTAACTATTCATTGTTTTGTACTCCTTTTTTTTATATATTTAATATTTATTATTCGTATTTCATATCTTTAATTTGTGACATTTGGACGGTCGATACATGATGTCCAAGTTTTTTAATATCTCTATTTTAATTAAATTAAACCTTTTTTTAATCATATAAACTTATATGAATTATAGTTAAAAATAACAGTCATTTATATAAATGAATATTTTCTTAAAAAAATTTGTTCGTATCTCATTGAAATTTGAAGTTATCATTTCCAATTAAATGGGTGATTTTTGTTCGTTTTAAATTTAAATATTTACCATCGTTTACATTCACAGTGTTTTTTCTGTTATATAAAACATTTATAATAATAATAAAAAAGTAACCCAAATTGCAAGAGAATTTTGTATTAATTACCGAGTCTAAAATCTGTGGGAAAACCTAACTTATTTGTATTAGTTTTGATGTGTTTTATAATGAAATGGGTCCCATTCTTGCATGAAAACTCAACTCTCCTTCTCTCCAACATCTTTCATAAGATCCCATCATATTTAATACTCTATAACACCAGTATGTGTATATGTAATATGTGTGTGACAGAGAGAGAAGGGTAGAAGAGAAACAAGAGTGAGAGATACTTCATAATCCACAAATTTCTAGTGTCACGACGGTAACTATACTTTATGTGGTTTATACTTTCCGGCAGAAGGCGGAGATCGACAATGTACTCATCAACGGTTTTGCTCTTGATCTTGTTTTCAGTGATTCAGATATGGGTTTTCAGCAGTGATTGTTGCAGAGTAAGAGCAATAAGGACAACCCTATCATCATCATCATCATCATCATCATCATCGAAACAAGATTCAGACGAGATTAAAAGATCAGAGCTTTACAGCAAGTACTTCAACGGCAGATTCCCTCAAGTGATGATCAACACTGCTACTGTTTCAAAGGACAAAGGCTTCCAAGAAAACAAAAGAAAAGTACCCAGTTGCCCAGATGCTCTACACAACTAAAAAATATGTTTGGTTAAATTCCCATCATCATCTTTTCTTTATTTTCTGTCTCTTAATTTTTGTTCAAGAGCTAGTTATAATATCCAAAATACCCACGTTTTTCCCACTATTTTTATGATATTTCTTGGATTATTAGGGGTAAAACCGTGGGTATTTTGGTATTATTCTGGCAAAGATGTTTGCTTTTTGGTTGGTAGATCAATTAAATTGCCTACCATGTTCATGATGTATATATACCATTTGAAACTTAATATTCATATACGGTCTATACAACCCTAGCAACTTTTGTTCTAGCTTGGATCTTCATCGTGTGTTTGTTTGTTTTGGTTATGTGATTAATGGAACTTGAAGTTTACATGATCTACAGAAAATGAAAGTTCCAACATATATAAGAGAAGAATCTGTCCAAGTCTAATCAATATGAGACTCTAAAAGCATCTCCAACAAAGGCTAGACTGTCACATATTGTCCCAGAGTATTAAGAAGGGTCGTACAAATAGCTTCAGAGTGTCGATTCTTTAAAGTGGTAGATCTTGACTTTGTTGACATGTAAGAATATGTAAAACCCGATGTTAGAATTTCCAAAAGAACCTTGAACAAATAAGGAGGTTGACATAAATAATGGATATATTTCTTTGTATAACTTTAAAAAAAAAAAGGAAAAACCTTGTACTTCCCGAGATTAGTATAGACCAAATCTACTGTCATTTATGTGCATGCACCTGCATGTTTTCATGTTTCCAGCTTGTTCAAGATCCAAAAATGATTTACCTTTTTCATGACTTTGTGTTTTAAACTTTGGGCTTATTATTGTTTCAGCATTTTAGGGTTTTCTCCATTTCATTTCACGTGTAGAAATCACAACAAAACAAAAGACAACTCTTTTAACCTATATATATATATATATATATATATATATATATATATATATATATATATATATTATACCACCATCCTAGCTAGCTATCATGCTAACTTTGATGACACTTGCTAATTGCAAAATCTTGAAGTGGATCTTTAATTTATGTTGATTAATTAAGGTATCTAAAATATGAAATAAAAATAATGGATGTTATCAAATTTTAAATTCAAATTATGATTTTTGTAAAGTATATAGTATTTATATACGTCAAATATATATGTTCGTACAATCTTTTACTTTTTAAGATATTTGAACTCTTCATTTCCTACAAGAATGTACTCTACTGTTACTTTCAAATTTGTAACATGTTCCTATTGGTTGAACCTTTGACCCATTCAACTCTTATTCAAAGGTTTGATTATTATCTAGTCACGTCCGAAGGACGGATTGATTTTGAACTGATTCTAGCAGTTTTGCTCATCAGTTTCGTTTCAATTAATTCTTGATCCTTTGTATACACCTCTAACTGATAAATTAACATGGGATTAGAAGGCTTACAAACAACTCATTACGTATTTCAAACATAATGTCATCTTTCATTTGTAACCGCTAGCTAGCACTAATAAAAAGAAACTTGAAACTGCAATTAACAAAGTAGACGTACAACTTCAAACGCACATATAAATCAAATTTTGAAACGATACTTGTCGATGTATGATGATAAAAATCTCATCTGACGTTATAATCTCATTTGAATTTGATAATTATACATTGAAACTGCAAAAAAGATATTCAATCTTATTGCGATATGTAATAATGTTGCACAAACAAAAATGGAACCGAGGACAGGCTTCGGATCTACCAAAATAAAACTAACTACAAAAAGGACCGTATACGGCCCGGTCTAGACCTAAAACCTAATTCGACAAAAAGTCCCCATGTCCTACATAATCAAGTGTTGATGGAAAAGTGTAGAGATGCAAAGTATGAGAAGTTGAGGGGGTCCACCGACAAATCCATCAGAAGGAGAGGGTCAATCAAAATTACTACTGCAATAAATTGGGGGGCATCCAAAAGCTCTTCCCTGGGGGCCAATGGGGGCCTAACCACCCCTCCAAATTAAAAAAAAAAAAGAATTAATTAAATACATTTATCATCATCCTTTTAGAAATTTGATTTGAAATGTTTTATTTTTATGAAATAGTAATTTGATTAAAAAAATAAGAAATGAAATAATAAAATGACGAAAAAGGACAGAAGGGGTTGGTTTGTCTTGAAGTGGCTTGGAAGAGGAATCAAATTGACTATACTTCTGTCTTCTTTTCATGTTGACTCTCTAAATTTTAGTCCACTTTTTTAATCACTCACTTTCTTAATTTTATTTTTTAATATTAATTAATACCTTTTTAAATCAATTATATTTTCTCAACTCAATTTAATGGATCCAAATACTTTATGGTTTTTTATGTCATGTTTTTATGCTTCTATTACTCAACGTACATTCAAAAAAAAAAAAACAAAGTTCATCTCACTGACGGCTGTTAAAATTTTCTGGCAGTTTCAATTAAAAAGAGGTATATTGGTCATTTCATCATTTTGTTTATTTTCTTTTTGATCAGAGTACTTGTGGGATCACAGCAAAACCTAAAGATACGGTTGTTAACGTCGATGAATCAAAGTAGTTGGAGATGCTTGTGATGGTGGTTGTGCTGAAGAAGAAGATTGATCGAGGAACGTTGGATCGACGGCAAGGGCGATGGAGAACAAGATCGTTGGTGGTTATTTTGAGGAGGTGGAATCAGTAGAGATATGGAAGGTTGGGGGAAACAGTATGAAGGGTTTATTTGTTTTTTTTTTTTAATTTATATAATATTTTTAATTTTTTAATTGAAATATAAGAAGATAAGTAAAATAATGAAAATAGCTAGACTTAGTTGTATTTAAGGGAAAATATTAATATCAGTTGGTGAAAAGGACATATCTGACGGATTTAAGAAACATGAGAAAATCCGTATGAAATAAAAACTAAGGACCAGTTTTCAGAAAATTACAAATGTCAAAGATCATATGCAAAATTTCCTTTTGAAAAAAATAGGAAATGGCCCTACCCATTTAGTCCTTGTGTTTATGGCACAAGACCTATGACATTTACGTTTTCTGAGGGCCGGTCATGAGATTTTGGTTGCCCATGGCGGAAAGCCAAAAAAAATGTCCCTTATATGTGTACATAAAAACCAAAATAAACTATTTGAATGGGTTTGGAACCTAGTTAATCTAGACGGCACATCCCTACGCCGATTTGTTTTAAATATAACAAAAATGATGCAATGGGGGGACATAAACCAAAACCACATGTAATAAAATATAAAATACATCACCATTCACCTAAAACGATGTCTTTTTGCGTTTTTTGAAGCAAAAATATCTCTCACTTTGTCATAACTAATATTAGCTAAAAACTTACTCTCAATACTCAAGATTGCTAACTTGTTCAATCTTTTTTGACTCATGCTAGACCGTAGATATGACTTCAACAACTTTAACTTCAAAAAACTTCTTTCTGCAGATGTTCCAGTGGCCGATACGGTTAATAGTATCCTGTAAGCAAGCAAGACATGTGGAAACATGTCCATCTTCTTTGCAAACTCCATAATTTGTATGAATGTCCAAGGACTTCCACTCTTAGATGTCTTTTCTGATAGCATTCCCTGCAAAAATTTTAACTCCATACACAAATATTCACCATCAATATCAGAATCATTACCATTTGTTAAAGCAAGTTCAAGATTCAAACAACATTTTTTTAACTCGTCATCATGTAAAGTAACCAAATTTCGCCCATCAAACAAGAAGCCAAATATAGATTCAAATTCTTGCATTTGTTCAATTCTAGTCCGTTGGGGACGGGGATGGAGATGTGATCAAATTCCTCGGTGGGGATGTGGACGGAGACAGGGACAAATATCGGGGATCGGAGACGGGAATTGGGGTCCTCGCCCCATTACCATCCATACTAATAGCACATGTAAACCCATTTTTCTTATATTTTTCAAAATATTCAACTAATCCCTTTATATTTTGTATTGCAAAATCAAGAAGCATATCTTTATACTCTAACTTCTTGCTAACTAAATTAATTCTATATAGATTTTCATGCCAAATAACCAAACTTACAATAAACTCAAAACTTGAAAGCTCGCCATTAACCAAAGACTAGGTTTCCCTACACACTCTTCCATCCTCACTTACCTCAGCCAATTGTATTAAAACATCTCTAATTTGGCCAACTTGAGTTTTGATAGTTTTACCACTTTCAATATGACTTTCTCATCGAGTGACAGATAAAGATTTTAAAATCGAATCATCAATATATTATAATAAAATAGTTCATTTCTTTGTAGAATTACAAAAGACATTGTATATGGCTTGACAAGTACCAAAAAAAGGTTTTTGTTTTTTGACAAGAATTTGCCATATCACATTTAACTAAATTAAGAGTATGACAATTACATGGCATATAAAAGGCTCTAGGATATATATCAAATAATCTTTTTTGCACATCATGATGTTTCCTTTTCATATTAGAGCCATTGTCATACCTTGTCCCCGCACATAATTGATATCCAAATTAAGTGATTTTAAAACATCTTGTAATACATTAAAAAGTCCTAAATCAGATGTATCTTCTACCACCAAAAACTCTAAAAAGAACTCTTCTACTTGTATAGGAGAACTGGACACATTAACACATCTTATAATCAAATTCATTTGTTCTTGATGACTTGCATCCGGAATACAATCAAGAATAACTGAAAAATATTTTGCCTCTTTCATATTTTTAATGATTGCACTCTTAACATCAGATGCCAACATGTCAATCAATTCATTTTAAATTTTGTGGCTAAGATAATGATAATGAGTTTTTTTCTTCCTTTGATACGCTGAAAATGTTGTTTCATAAGCGGATCAAACTCAACAATCATTTCAATTAAGCCTAAGAAGTTACCATTAAATTATTCATAAGGTTTTCATTTCTCCCACGAAAAGCTATATTATTCTTTGCAAGACATTTAACAACAACAATTATTTTAACCAAAACTTCTTTCCAACGATCTGTATCCTTTTTTTGATCAAATCTTGTAGCTCTTTATCAAGTGTTTCATTATTACTCAATCTCAATCGCAATTCGGACCAAATTCCCAAGATAGTCATATGCTCAAGACTATTTTCATGAGCGCTTAGTCATTGACAAAGATGTTTCCAATCACTTAATCTAACACTTACTAATTGCCTTTTTGACAGACCTTCTTTAAAAAATTTGCAACAAAAACACAAGACTTTATCTAGCTCTTTTGAATAAACTAAACATTTTATCATGATAATCACCGTTGCATAGCTTACGGACATAAAATTCATCAAAGAAGTGTCTACCTATATTATTTATAGGGAAATTGATGTTAGTTTCCCTAATAGGTCCTTTTTCAACAAAAATATCTTTTATTTTAGAATTTAATGTATCCCAAATTCTTGGATCACATATATTCAAACGAACATCACTAGAAGCATCACAAACATTTTCATTATCACAAGCACAAAACATTTTCATCACAAACATTTGCATTTTCATCATAAGCAAACAATTTCATTTTTATCACTATCATTTAAATAACAAACATTTTCATTTTAATCACCAGCATTTTCAGAAACATTTGGTTGTCTAACAATAAACTTATTTGGAGATCGTTGCAAATATTGAACAATTTCTTCTTGAATCATCAAGAAACCCGAATAATATAATTGCAAAACAGCCCCAAATCAATCCTAACTCCTAAGGACCAAGTATGTAATTAAATCATCGAGAAACCCGGATAATATAATTGCAAAACAGCCTCAAAACAAAAGTAAACTAAAGTGGAAATATTCAAACATAATGTGATCACAATCAAATCAAATAAGAATTAGAAATCATAAAAATAGCCCTGATAACTAAATTAGAAACATACAATAACCCTAACCTCAAAACCAGTTTCCAAACTTCCAAATCCCAATTCCAATTCCAGGGTCACAATCAGTTCCAATTGAGCAGTCGAGAGCGAGAGTCGAGAGGAAGAGGCTGATTGAGCGGTCGAGAGCGACGAGAGTCATTCGTACTTCGTGAATAGACAAAATCGTGAGTTTGTTCTTGAAGTGTCAAGCAAGGTCGAGAGAGATAGCAATTGTATTTGTCGATTGAGTGGCCGAGACCTTTAGCCCTTGGTGATTAGCAGTAATGGTAATTTTTTTGGCCCAACCCAAATTGAACCTACATATATATAAATGGGCTTTACAAAATGATTCCCTTGCGCTATTTGGTGCCCTGGGCTGTCGCCCCTTGGGCCTATAGCCAGGGTCGACCTTGCATTTTCTATCAAGGAAAAGTCTGTAAAACCCATTAGAGCATCCTAAGAGCTTTTTTATGATAAAGAAAATTAACTTTTTATTTTCTATAAAATTATAACAACTTCTCCATCTCATTCTCTAAAATAGAGAATAACGGAGAAAACTTCAAATATAGAATATTCTTCAAAAATCCAAAAAGAAGTGAATTTCTTATTCATCCCACTAATAAGGATTGTGTTAACATAATTTTATATATATATTTAAAAAAAGTGTATACGAGTCATAATATTATAAGATATTTAAATAATATAGTTAATAATAAAATCTTTAAAATAAAAAAAATTGTTACAGTTAGATTATAATTTATTTTAGAGATTTTAACTAATAGATGTTATTAGAAATTAAAAAAATTGATTGTATACATCCTTTTGAAGGCAAAAAAACAACTTGGTACCTTTCCGGCTATGGAGGTTACAAAACTATTCAGGCTCCTGAAACCAATAACCTATCTTCATCCACTCTCCTCCGTCTTTCTACCCACAACTAACTTCCCCCTTCATCTTTTTTCTCACATACAAATTTGAAACACATGTACACGCATCAATTGAACCCTATGATTAAATCGAGAGAAATCGGTGATGAGATCCCCAACCCACCATTTGAACCCTAAACTTGAAACAAATTGGTGAACCTCAATAGAGGTCTGAATAAGACACTCGCTCGAAATGTATTTACGTTTGGTTTACTTTGACTTGATACCTATTTGAAATTGAGAACAATATTGATGCATGTGGTTTGGTTTGGTTTGATACTTTGATATTGGTGCAGGTGGGGAAGAAGGTTTATAGGATGGTGTGAGGACGGAGAGGTGGGAAGGAAGTGTAGGTCTCGGTGGTTGTGGTTGCTTCCAGAGAGGAGGGACGAAACAGGGAGGTTACAGTTGTGATTCTGGTAGATGGAGGCTGGAGGCTGGAGTTTGGCTCAGATGGGTTGTACAGTGGAGATGGGTGGAAAACGGTGTGGGGGTAGCATCTACAGGGCAGCAACGGAGTTTAGGAGATCGCCGGTGGCAATGTAGTTTAGAACCCATAAAGATCTTCAAAATCATTTTAACAAAATTATATAATATTGTTTTATTTTAAGATTAAATGCATGGAATAACAATTTATTTTTATAATTTTTTTAATTATAACATTCTACTTTTGTTTTTCTTTATTACAGTAATGTATTTTTAAATTATTTTTTATTAAGACATCATACTTTAAAAAATCTACCCATTATAGCAATAGGTAACTTKTTAYMTTTTAAACCGGTTAACCACTTGACTTTTTTTTTCTTGTATGACTTTAATGAAGTGATGTGAATGACACATCATTTTTATGACTTAACTAAAATAAAAATAAAAACATATTTCAAATTATTATTAGTGATTTTCATTTTTTATTGTTATGATTTAAAAAAACATTTAATTTTTTTGACATTTTCTTATTAGGTTGCATGCAAACTAAATATTGTAGAGCAAAATATTTCTTAAATAAATATGATACATTATTTTCGAGATATATTTTGTTTGTAAAAAAAGTAACACTTCTTATTTTTATGTTGTTTAAAAAAATACATATCTTTTAAAGTTCTCTCTAAAATGTTAACGAAATAAATTGTGATCTACAATTTTTTAATATTATTATATTAATAAATAATTCAAAAAATCTACTTAATTAAATATATTTATACGTCAAGTAAAAGTTTTTGAACAAATATAATATATTCTTTAAAATATAATATTTTTTTGATAAAAAAGAAAAATAATTCTTATTTTTCTTTTTTCAAAAAACACAAATTGTTTTTCAAAAATATCAGCGAGATAAGTTGTGTTCCGCTAGTTTTATTAATATTAGTATATTAATGAATAATTTTAAAAAAATTAATTTATTTAATATATTTATTAAATAACATGTAAAATATCTAAATATTAAAATTAAAAGTACATTGTTTAATAAAAACTAGTAGATGCTATAATAAAATAATTTTGAAAGTATAATGCTGTAATAAGAAAGTCACATCATTATAGTATATATGGACAACCTACGTGGACAATGAGGTAGCATGGAAACCTGGAATAATGGGTAGATTTAAATCAAAAGGTTACTCAATGCTATAATGGATAAATTTTTCAAAGTACAATGTCATAATAAAAAATAGTTTGAAAGTATATTGTTGTAATAAGAAAAACTGAAAGTACAATGCTATAATAAAAAAAATATGAAAGTAGATTGCTATTTTGTGTATTTTGTCCTTTATTTTATATAAAATAATGAATAATAAGTAAGCTTATACACAAGCTTTACAAGGTTGTACATTTAATTTTCTTTATAAAAAACAAGTAAAATGACAAAATATTATATAGAGAAGTGCTATTCATCCCGAAAAGTTTACCGACTCTTTTGTGAAGACCTTCAATTAAATTAAATTAAATTATAGGTAAATTGTATGAAAAGTTAATGTCACTTGTTTCAATTTTTTATTTTGGAAACGTATTTTTAAATGATCTAATCTCAACCATCTAATCACTCTAATTTTACAACATTAATTAATGTTCCATCTATAACTAAGGGGTCGTTTATCAATTTTTTTGGTTAAGTGCTGACTATGGTAAGAGGTCTGACTGAAGTAAGTGCAGATTAGATTTTCTTGTTTACCAAACATTTTGTATTAAGTGTTGATTGAGTAAAATACAAATCGAAGAGAAAATGAAGCCAACGATACATGAAGCAAGCTGTCACACCAGTTTGTATGAAGAAGGGCGCATTTATATTATTAATATAATTTTTACTTGTTACTTTCTCACATATACATTATTTATTGGTAAAGACCAATTGATAATGATCTTTCTAATTCTCAGTCATTTAAATATAATAAACATAATTTCTTTTAATTAATGATCATCTGGAAACACCAAAATTTTATTTCAATGCAATGAAATAATACAATAATTTTCTAAAATGAAACAAAATTAGTGTTGTTTACAATGTCAAAATAAAATAAAGTTGATGTAAAATATGATGTGAAAGTAAAACACTAAAATGTTCTTTTATATTGTGAAACAATAAAATATCGTTAATATTAAATAATGAATTGTTGTTTCACAATTTGAAAACAACACAAAAGTTGATGTGAAACACTAAAGTGTTGTTTCATGTTATGAACCAATACAATGTTTCATATGATGAAATAATATAGTGTTGTTTCATCATGTGAAAAGAAAAAAACGGTGTGAAACATGATATGAAATATTAAAGTATTGTTTTACAAGGTAAAATAACGTATGAGATAAAATTACTTTTATTGTTTCATGTAAAAATTGTAATTACTAGAAAAATGTAAAAATTAATAATAATGATACTCCTGTCAAATTAAAAAAGATAAAACGTTCGTTTTTTATATAATTTTTATGATTAAAAATTGTTTTTGTAATTAATATATTTTGATGTAAAGTTTTATAGTAATTAATATAACTTTGATAGCCGTCATTATCGACTATGAGTTGGATGTCAAATGCCTATAATGCCCTTTTAACTTGTCATATCTAATAATTAGTTTCAAAATTTTAAAATATCACAAAAATGTCATTGTCTTTCTCAATCGTAGATTAAATTCAATTAATTTTTAACATTGGTCTTCACATGCCTCAATTTTTTTGATCCTCTCTTGATTTAACCTTTATATATATATATATATATATATATATATATATATATAGAGGTTGGTTATTATACAACCCTTGACATTTGTACAACCAATACAACCCAATTTCAACCGTCTATTTTATTTGATTAATATGTGATTTCATATAAGTTTTGATTCTTTCCTAATATAAAGTATTAATCATAATTGATGAACCATATTCATCTTCCATAAATATTCAAATCATAATAAATGAACTCTCATCATTTCCA
>NC_037539.1:3540231-3541876 GCF_001531365.2 Cynara cardunculus var. scolymus
TATATATATATATATATATATATAACGAGGCTAACTTATGTAATATTCTTAGTCTTTCTCATGGCAGTTTATCAAACACTTATCTGGTAAGCGCTTATCGGTATAATTTAACACTATAATTTACTTACCGGGTAAGATTTTAATCCACCAAAACAATATCGTATACAACAATTTACCCAGTAAGCGCTTACCATGGTAAGAGTCGTCGTCCTCACTTACCGGATAAGACTCTTGGTACTTATCTCGTTTTAACCGGGTAAGATTTTTGGTTCATAACATATTCATCCGATAAGATAATGTGACTTGATGTTCACTTACCCGAGTAAACATTTGGTAAACGACCCCTTAGACTACTTTTAAATTATATAAAAAATTTAGTTTTTTATATTCTTTTTGATTATATAATTTTTTTTATCAATATTAGATTATTTTTAATTACGTAATATGTAATTAAATTTTTTATTTGTTTGGATTACAATCACGTTAACATTGATTTTATAATAAATTTTTATTTTATAATTATTGGTTATAGACGTAAAATGTGTTAGAAAAAATGGTGGTTGTCCTCTTAATAAATCTCTTAGGCTCCTTTTACTTTTAATTTTGGTATCGAGTTTCGTATTTTGTCTTTTTCATGGGTAATTTTATTTGTCTTTCCTTTTGTGTAGTTGTCATTACGATACAAAATGATTGTGAGTTGTTTCACATCGAGTAGTTAAATTAAAACGTACAAATCATTTTCTAAATGATTTGCTTAAAATATTGTTTAAGTCAACCATTAATATTTTTACGGGGTACAAAATAATTGATATGATATGAAATAAAATAAATGTTAAGTGTAAAAATTATGGTTTATCAAAACGATATATAACGGGCATTTTAATTGCAATATTGTTTTTTTCCTTTTAATTTGTTGTTACTAAAAAAAATAGAAAAAAAAATAAAAGAAATTTAGACATGTGATGACATTATCAATAAATTGAGAATTGCCTCATTGAAGAACCCGTTGTATCTGTCCCGACAGGAACAGAGATTGCCAGCAAAAATAAGGACTAGGATGGGGACTGGTAGTCCCCCAAAGTTAATACCGAAGATGGTGACGGAATTGAGTAACGTGGTCTTGCCTCGTCTCTGTATATTAAATACTTTTAAAACATTTTTTATAAAGAATTAGATTTAATATATTTTAGATTTAGAAATATTATTTTGATATTTCTACTTATATACACTTTTTCTAACTTGTTTTACTTTTTAGAAAAAGTATGAAGTGTCAAAAATGTTTGATCAAACAGTTACGTATGATTTTATGTTTTTGTTAACATATGAAAATTACACACTCTATAAAAGCAAAAAAAATGGAAATATGTGAGATTTAGGCTACGTTTGGTAAACTAGCTAATAAGGTAGCTAATGACTGATAAATTAGCTAGCAGCTAATAAGCCACCTGATGAACAAATCATGTTTGACAAAAACTAGCTTATAAGCTTGTTAAATAACCGAAATGTGTATCTTGAAAAATTAGTTAATTACAGTATTTCAAAATAAAATTAAAACAAATCTCTAATAATACAATATGTTAATATACAAAAAGATAGTAAAATTTTAAATAATATAATATATTAAGTAAAAGGATTTCAAATCGAT
>NC_037539.1:3542171-3569295 GCF_001531365.2 Cynara cardunculus var. scolymus
ATTTTCAGTTATTATTAATTAATAATAATTTTTATATTGTTTAATAATTATTATTTTTGTTAAATTTAATATTTATTAATAGCTAATAATTAATATTAAATAAACAATAATTAATATTAATAAAAGTTATAACTAGAAAAAATGACAATAAGCTCATAAGTAGCGTTTCAATAAGTTAACTTAGACTATGTTTGGCAAACTAGCTGATATGCTAGTTGGTAGATGATGATAGATAAGCTGATTGTTTAGCTTATAAGCTAGCTGAGTAGAGAATAAATCATGTTTCACA
Source organism: Cynara cardunculus var. scolymus (assembly GCF_001531365.2). Taxonomy (NCBI): domain Eukaryota; kingdom Viridiplantae; phylum Streptophyta; class Magnoliopsida; order Asterales; family Asteraceae; genus Cynara; species Cynara cardunculus. The sequence continues at coordinate 3,542,461 of NC_037539.1, forward strand.
AAACTAGCTGATAAAAATGTAAAATAACAAAAATGACAACTTGAAAAAAAAAATTATATTATGAAAATAAACATTGTTAAAATTGTTATATTGCATAAACATTGTTAAAGTTGTTATATATACATTTTGATTACTCAATATATTGAATTACAATTAAAAAAATAATAATATGGAAATAATTGATATGATTAATAATTATCGTATATAATTAGTAAATAATATTAATGTATAATACTTAAAGACTTTTGGCCTAGCGGTTTGTGAGTCATTGACATCCTAGATTAATGGTTCAAACATCACCATAAGTGAAGAGGATGTGTGAGTTTATTTGTTTTATTTGTCGTATATAAATAACATATACTTCAAAAAAAATGTGTAATATATAATTAATAAATATTAGTTATTATTTATTAATAATTAATATTATAATGTTTAAATTTTATTGGTATTTATTTATAATTAATAGTAATAAATAATAATTAATACTAATGAAGGTTATCAATGGAAAAAAGGAACGATAAGCAACCAAAACACTACTCGAAAAAGCATTTCAAAAAGGTAGTTTATATTAATTCAAACATTTACCCTTAAAATAAGCTAGCTTAGTTTTGTCAAACAATGTCTTATAAGCTAGTTTATGCTTGCGAAACAATGTCTTAAATATGAACCATTTTGAATCGAGTATGATGTTTACATAATACCATTAAAATGTCTCACATAAACAACAAAAAAAATCCTCGATTACCCATTAGGAACGGAGGATGAAAACGTCATCATATTTTTACGAGAATGTGACGGAGATTGAGAATCGGGGACGGAAATTGGCATGCCTAGTTAAGGGAGGATAACTCGATTTAAAGAACTTAACCATCAGCATTTCTGTGAGTGTTAACAGTAACATGCTTTGAACATTTTCTAATCTTTATAATGAAATCGAAACCTGATTAGACCCGACAAGAGGATACGGGTTAAGGGTCCATATGAGCAACAAACCATGTATTAGATGGGTTTCTCCAATTCAAAACTTTTCATTTTTGGCAAAATATGTCCTTGAGGTTTAGTATGATTACATTTAACCCCCTGGACAATAAACAACTTACAATATTTTCAATTCAAAAGGTACTTTGACATTTCTTTTCATTCTAGTCCAAGTTTAAGTTTAACAGTAACATGCATGTTCGGATGTTGCCTTTTGCGACGGCACGGACCCTTAAATTGGAACATCATATTTCTTTAGAACATTTGAGTTTACCTTTTGTCATTCCTTTCATTTCCTTTGAACATGATCTATACCTTTCTTCCATTTCTTTGATTGGTATTCGAATTCAATAAATAACTAAGCAACTACACCATTTGTTAAGTTCAATTAGTAGCCAAAGAACTCTGTTTCAGAACCTTGGAAAGGGCACGGGTGGTTGAAGGTGTGGTTCGACAACAACCACCGATGAGTTTGGCTCCAGAATCACGCCATCTTGTTGCGAAAACCTTGAACTTATCATCATTAAAACACTTGGATGGCTGCCAACCAAAAAAGACACGTTTTTAGCTTCATAATCATCAGACACATCTCTTTCTACAATCAAATAACTCACCAGCCATCTCTTGGCAACACCATCCCATATCTCACCGCTATTCGGGTAGACAACAATCACCTTCCCAGTTAACTACAAAAGAATCAAACCAAGATCACAAAAAACGCCAAACCTTAAAAGCCACAAAACAAGAATTCTATCATCAATCTTGAATTACCTCCTTGAATTTCTTGATGAGATCATGAACAAACTGCGGTGGTGCACAATTTATCCCCACGGCTGCAATTCTTTTGCTCGTGTTAAGCACTTCAAGGCACTCTTTAAAGCTCTCCCCTGAAGGAGCATTTACACCATCTACAGAACTGAAACAAACCCAAGATGGGATTTCGACATTTTCTTCTTCAAGTAATTCTGCCACCGCCTGTAAGATCAAGATACACACTTTAGTGCCTAAAATTTTGTAAAGATTCCATGAATTTAAAAGGGAAATGAAACAAGTGATTACTTGAGCTTCTAGCTTATTGGGAATGGTCTCAAAAGCAAGCAGATCAGGACCAGCTTCAACAAGAACTTGCAGTCTACGCCGATGAAAGTCTTTGACCTTATTCAAATCCACATCTGGCCCATAATACCCACTGGTTGCAGAAGCCAGCAACAGTTTTAGAAATACTACAAGAACTCAAAATAGCATAATAAAATAGTCATCTTTTTTACCTATATTCTGACCCATCAGCAAGATATGCACCATAGCTTCCAATGGAGGCTGCAACTAGAGCTCGGTTATATGTATGATCAGGAATCTTTTTAACAGATTCCCAGAAATCATCACGAGCTTCGGTAGCCAACTTTACACTCTTTTCTAGTAGCTTTTCCCCTTGTTCAAGGGACAGTCCCCTTGAAATGAATCCAGGAAGAGTAGCCTATAAATCAACCATGATGATGAAATGGCCATAAAACCCTAGAAATGTTATCCCCTAAACAAAACAGTCTACAAAATTGAACATAACCTCCAATACCAATTCGAATGCCCTAAGCCTAAATTATAGTTACAAAATGCAGGGAATTTTATTAAGTTCTCTTCCAAATCAAAAACTCGGAATGATTAAGCTGATATGAAGATGTACACACCTGATATGAAGAAGTTACGATTATATCAGCACCAGCCTCCAGGTATTCCAAGTGAACCTACATTTTCGAATCGAATAATACATTGCAATTCAAATTCATATTACATCAAAACTCGAATTTTTACGAATCAAATCGAAAAGCGACGGAAACAGGTGTAATTTACCTTGGAGAGGAGATGAGGGTTATCGATCAAGCAAAGTGCGCTCCATAACGGGTCGTTAATGGAGGCGCCATGAAGCTCAAGTTGTGTTGCGAAACCGCCATCAATGACGGCACATCCACCAGCTTTTTCTATGAAATTTTCCAGCGATCCGACCCTATGTTCCTCCACCTCCTTAGGCTCAAATACGATTCCCATTTCTCTGAATTTAGGCGTTCAAATTGGAAATACTGAAACCAACAAATTATAGTGATGATATCTTGGAAAGCCAACAAAAACAGCAGGTTATGGTTGGAGGTGGTGGTGGGGGGACGCGCTTTTAAAGGCATTAATGGCGGAAGAAGGCAGCGGCGGTAACGAATGGGGACGCGTATATTGCTCAGATTCTTACTTGACTTCCACTTTTCCCATTTTTTATATTTTTATTCTTAATTGCAATTCTTTCTTGAATTCTGACTAATATTATCCATAATCTAAAAATGATTTTTTTTATTAAATACAATATCTGTTTAGCATCTAAATTTAATTGTTTTTCTTTTTTTTTCTTTCGTCAAATATTAACCCTTTATATTGATTAAAATTTAAATAAATTCCAAAATTTATGATTATAAAAATATATAAGGTAACTTACGGGTTTGGTTCATATGCATTATGTTACAAGAATCCAATAAAAGGTTTTATAAGAGGATTCATTTTCTTAAAATATAGAAAATAAAATCTTTGTTCCTAGAATAATTATTTAGGTTGTTTGTAGAAAAATAAAGAAAAAAAATCATATTTCTTTAAAATATTGGAAGGGTACTTGTGCAATGCATCAATATATTTTCATTTTAACGTTCCAGTTTTATTTTTTATTCCTGTTGATATAATACGGTCTATCCTTGGTATGAGAGAAAAGATAAGAGACTTCATTGTCTCCCAGATTGGTAATGGCGCTTCCACGTCTGTTTGGTATGATAACTGGCATCCGGCTGGCCCCCTCTACCGGCATATCTCCTCCCGTAGTATTCTCAATTCTGATCTCTCTCTTTCTGCTTCTGTCAGATATATTGTTTCCCAGGGCAATTGGACGTCTCCTCTCCTGAGGGACATTTCAAACCCTTCTATCTGTGTCTCTCCCCTCCCCGTTCTTTCTTCGACCACCCCTGATAAGCTCCTCTGGAGAACTCGGGATGGCCGTCTTACTCCTTTCTCTGTCCGTGAGGTGTGGCTCTCCCTTCGTCCTAATGAGCCTGATGTCTCCTGGCATCATATGGTCTGGTTCTCCCAAAGCATCCCTAGACATGCCTTCATTCTGTGGGTTGCTCTTAAGCAGCGTCTCAAGACGCACGATAAACTTCGGTTCTGGGAGGCTCATGCCGACCTGTCCTGTGCTTTCTGTCAGAACGGGCCTGATTCGCATTCGCATCTTTTCTTTGAGTGCCCGTTCCCTAATATGGTCTGGAATGGCTTAAAAGCCAAGCTGAACCTCAACGGTATCCCGGATATCTGGGTTGATATTATCGGTTTGTTTCAGCAAATCACCAAAGGAAAGACCTTATGGTCTATCATTCGTCGCTTAGTGCTTGCTGCGACCGTCTACCACYTRTGGCAAGAAAGAAATAACMRCATCTTCAAAARCAAAMGAAGATCGCATWTTGCGGTGGGTAAGACTATTATTGATGATGTCCGTTCCAGGCTTCTTAGCCTGTCTTTCAAACCCTCCCTTAATGTTGACCGGGCTCGGCTTGTTTGGAGCCTTCCTTAGCCGTCCTTTTCTTTGTGCTGTTTGTCTGTTTGTGTGAGCTCCTCTGCTCTCCTGGTTTTCTTGGTGCGGTCTAGGGTGTGCCTTTTTTAGGCCCCTTCTCCTGCCCCTGTGGTGTCCCCYGTTGTTTTCCCGGTCTTGTCTTGGCTGGGCCCTTCCCTTGTGGTCGGTTTCTCTTTCTTTCTCTTTCTTTCTCTTTCTCTTCCTCTCTTCTCTCTTCTTCTCTTTCTTCCTCTATCCTTTTCTCTCGGGGTGCCTTGGTTTTTCTGGTGGATGTGGTTCGCCTCCACCCGAGCGCGTATTTGTCTTGCTTTTTAGCGTTTAAGTGTTTTTTCTTGATTTGGAGGGGTCACCTCTCTCTCTATCAAAAAAATAAATCGATATTAATATCAAATTAACTATAGCAAAATAATTTATTTTTTGTTAGCAATATAACTATTATAAAGATAATGATTTTGTTAGAACTCAATTATTATTCTAATTATATTTTAGATTTTCTATATTTAAATGAGATATTTATCATGTATTTGATTATGTTTATTCGCAGTTAATTATACGAATTCAAAACTGAAGCTTTAATAAGTTGTCTTCACCCACAATTTACTTGTAATCTTAAATTTTAAGTAATATATATTACTAGACATTACTTCATACATAAAAAATAGTTTTTATAAGTTTTTTTTTTTCAAAATTTTTATTATTAAAGTACTCAATGGGAAAACATCATGAGAACTAAAAACAACAACCGTAAAGTATATTATCTGATATTGAAAGTATGGTATTGAGTAAAATTCAACTTCTCACCAACAATTTTTGTTGGTTATAAAGTCTTTGATTTAGGAGACTTGGTTTGTTTAATATGTAATTAAGAATGCTCCTTTAAAAACCATCTTAAATATCTTGACTTCAAATCCATTGATTTCAAAATGAATATGGACAGATCCAATTATTTTTTCAAACGATAGCATCATTTTACTATAAAAGATAAATATAGTGATTTTTTTTTTTAAATTGTGGGATCATTTGACTAAAAAATGATGCCATCAGGATTTGAACTCGAATCTAGAATGGAAAAAAAAAAGTCTTGCAAACCAACTCTACTAAAAAACTTGTTTTCATTGCAGTTTCAAAATGTATACGGTGGCACACAATAAATTAATACGGTTGCACCTTTCATGAACCTAATTTTTTTTTTACCTTTCGACGAAGGAAAATAATACGGTGGCAAGTGGACCTATGGCACCATGTTGGGTCCGTCCTTGGCCTAAAACCTTTACTGATAAGAGTGAGGATAATGACTCTTAGTCGATAAACGTTTATCGGTTAAATTATTGTATACTGTAGCACCCTAAAATCCAAAGCAACAGATTGACCCACTAACTTTACATCCAACTTAAAATCATGGTGAAAGTTATTGGTAGTTACAAATTGAAGCTTATAAGAATATAACAAATTCCATTTTCTATCCATGTAAAACAAGTTATTACATATATAATACCATTTTAATAAACTATAATCTTATCCTGCAAAGTAAATGACCTCTTATTAAATATGGTGCAATACAAAAGCACAATATAATACATAATTGTGAACACTGAAATTTATGAAAGCAACACGGGGGTTGGTGACATCTTTGACTTTGAACTTGTCTAATCCATGCTACATCAAATGTTGGTGGGTGAACGGCTATTGATTTTTTATAATTATATTTTTAAGTCATTTAAAATATGATTTAGGGGCAGTTTACCCTATTGCTTACCCGGTAAGTGTTTATCGATGATAGTCAACATTATGATTTATTTTGATACGTAAGATTTTAGTACATCAAAACATATCGAATGTAGGGTGTTTGCGGTCCAGTTTGGGCGGTTTAACCCCTCAGACCACAAACCAAACCGTAATGGCGGTTTATAAAATTTCCAAACCGAGCGGTTTGATATCAAATGCCCAGACCGGTCAAACCAGACTACGAAAAATGTGGTCTGGTTTGACCGGTTTAGGCGATTTGAGCCTTTAATGGACTTTAAATATTAAACTTAAAAAACATATATAATTTAGAATTTTTAATTAAATATCCATTTTAACAACACGATATGTACAAACAAATAAATGTAATAATTAAGCACCTCTTGAGTACAAAATCCTAGCAATCCAAAATCCAAACAAATAAATATATGATACATATTAGAAAATAAACAAATTAACAAAGTTACAACTCTACTGCGAGTATTGAGTAACAAAATCCACAACTTCACAACCTTCAATTCTTGACCAAACAAAATAGAAGGCAAATCTTAGTTGGTTGAAGTCTTGATGATGTGTGCCGAAATCAAACCATGGATTAGGAAAGATTGATAGATTGAGAGTTCTTGAGAGATTTCAAAATTTGGAGACCGTCAATGTCAAATGTATCGATATATTTACTAATTTAATGATTTTTAGGCATCGATTCATTTGAATTTGATTATGTTATATGTTAGGCTTAGGGATATGTTTAGGTTATAGCCCATAAGTTAAAAAAGTTGAACTTGCTAATACTAATATATATATATTTGGCGGTCGGTTTGGTCCAAACCGCCCAAAAAAGGTTTCAGACTGGACTGGACCGCCCGGTTTTGCTATTTTCCAAACCAAACCAAACCGCCAAACCACCAAAAACGGTCCGGTTTGACTTGGTTCAGTTGGTTTGAGCAGTCTAACGGTTTTTTTGAACACCACTAATCGAATGCAACAATTTACTGGGTAAACACTTACATGGGTAAGAGTCGTCATCCTCACTTACCGGATAAGACTCTCCATTATTCTCATCGCTTTTATATGGTAAGATTGTTGATATTTCTCATGTTCATCCGATAAGAAAATTTATCCCGTAAACACATCTACCAAGTAAATGTTTAGTAAGCGGCTGCTTAATAAATAAATAATAATTTCATTTGTACTATCGGTCTGAATGATTACCATCGGTTTTTGAAAATCTTATCTATATTTGGTGTATCAGAATGTTTCTATTTTTAAAAAAAATAAGATTTTGAGAATTTATATTTTTTAAAACCTCATTCAAAATAGAGAAATTATGAAAGAGAATCGTCAAAGTTGAAAGAACTTTTTAAAAACAATTATCATCGATTTTTTTTCCTTAGAAATATTTTAATAATATAATTTATATTATAATTTATAATAATGAATATAAATTTTCTTTAAAGAATTTTGATTTAAGGAATCTTTTAAAAGATGGCTCTAATAGACTTAATTGATATTAGGTGTGTTCATGGGATGGATTGATTGAGTTGAAGACATTTGAACAAACTAACTCTATGTTTGTGGTTTGAAAAATCTTAACCCAACCCAAACCAAAGTGCTACCCAACCCAACCCAAACCATACCATACGGGTTGGTCAGGTTGATACTTTGGTACATTAACATATTCTTCTAACCTTGATTATGTTATTTCTCTATTCATAGTTTCATATACAACTTATCTATACTTATGTATATCACATTCAGTTGATTTTCTCAATTTACATATATATGTTCACAATTACGGAATGTATATACGAATGAGTTATATAGATATGTGAATAGATTAAAATATATGTATATGAAGGGCGTACGTGATAGTTTAATTGTCTAATGTATATATTAATAGAAAATTTAATGATCATATTAAATCCAATAAATAAAAGGGTATTGGGTTCATCAGGTTGGGTTGTATTCAAATAACAGTAAATCAATATCAATCCAATATCTACGGTTTGAAAATTTTACAACTCGATTAGACATCAAATTATTTCGGGTCGAATTATTTCACGTTAGGTTGGGTTTTTAAGCATCCCTAGTTGATAATCGATAAGTCGCTAGTGGATAACTATGATTTTTCCATCTACTATTTAATTCCAGTCCATAAAGGATATGGGTAATCCGGATATTAGCCCAATACGCGGCCCATTAATTAAGCTTACTTACAAGCTAGTAGGCAGTAGCTAGTACCCATCTTTTAATTAAATAAAATTTAATTTTAATTATGTTTTTAATATTTGCAATCTCTCCTTTGACATTGCATTTTAAATTTAAAATTAATTGAAGGACGATTGGTGATTTTACCCCTTTTAGAGTTGTTTTAGAACATGACACTCACCTAATACGAATCAAAACAAAAGAATGCTTCAATAACTTTACCCAAATAAATGAAAGATAAATAGGTCTAACTTGGTACATTAAGATTCATTGGTGGACATGCAGGCCACAAATAAAATTAGGAACCGTTTAACAAACACTTATCAGAACAAGTGTTTACTCGTAAAATTCAACACTATTACTTACTTATTAGGTAAGATTTTAGTTCACCAAAACAGTATTGTATACAACAATTTACATTGAGCGCTAACTGTAGTAAAAGTCGTCGTCCTCATTTACCGGATAAGACTCTTGTTCTTACTTTCGCTCTTACCGGATAAATTTTTTTATTCTTGTTATATTCCTCCAACAAAATAATGTAATTTGATAAATGCTTATCAGGATAAACGTTTAATAATCTCCCTTAAATTAGCACACCCACTGGCTAGAAAGAATCACCAATGGGTTTTTAAATAAAAAAGTCAATCTTTGGTAGATATTCACATTTCACAATTAAATCCTATCGAAATATTTAATACATTTAATATCTCTAACATTTTTATACAAACCTTTAATGAAATTGTAATTTTATTATTCCCTCTCCGGATAAAGACGGTTTTATCCCCTTATTTTTTCATTAAATAATCTCAAAAATCTTTATGTTATATAAAGAATGGTTCAAACGAAAATACCTTCATATTACAAGAGTATAAGAACACTTTCATATTAGGAAAATGCAAAAACACCTTTTCCCATAATTAATCACATTTGACAATACTATATTCCAACACCTACGGTTTACATGTGCATTAATGAGATATGCGAACAACCTTTGACATGACCTAGGTTGTAGGCCAAGTCATTTGTAGGCCCTCTTACGTCTATTATTACATGTGAATAACAATGTTCTTGATGAAATACTATGTATGACCCATCACATGTGATATAAAATCAAACACAATCGACCTTTTACGCGACCTAGGTCGTCAGACACGTTGTCCCCACACCATCACGTTTCTTTACATTTATTATCACATTTGATAAAGGTTTTCTTTGTGTTTTCTTAAAATAAAGATGTTGTCGTTTGAACCTCTGCATATATATATATATATACATACATATATACATATATATATACATACACATACATACATACATATATATATACATACATACATACATATATATACATACACATATATATATATATATATATATATATATATATATATATATATATATATATATATATATATATATATATATATAGAGCTGTGAACAAATTGAATGTTGGGGAGTATTTTATAGTAAATATGAGAGTGTCATTTAATCTTCTCATCTGCCTCATCCCCAACACAATTCTCCTCTCCCATCTTAATTAAATCTTCACCTTCCCCCTGCTTACAAATATTACATATACTCCCCTTCATATCTTCTCTCATTCACATCTCTCGCTACATCTTCTTCACCCTCAAACCACAAAATGCTCAAGTTCCCAAAACAATCCTATGACCATCTCATCAACCACTTCTACTCCATCATCCTCATCCTCCTTATCATCATCTTTGGGATCTCCATTCCAGCATTTCAACGAACCCCATTTCACCTCTTCAATCATCTGTCTTTCATTCATGGACTCGCTTTCTATCTACTCGCCATCTCCATTCTCATGTTCTACTTCTTAAACAAGCCAAGAACCGTCTACCTCCTCGACTTTGCTTGCTTCAAACCTTCACCCGTTCTTCGAGTTCCCTTCGCCACCGCGGCTGAACACGGCCGCATCATCTTGGCATCTCAGCCCAAAAGTATTGCTTTCCAAGTTAAGATCTTTGAAAGATCTGGTTTGGGTGAAGAAACATGTTTACCACATCCATTACACTATCTACCACCAAACCCTAATATGATGGATGCTAGAGATGAGTCCCATTTGGTCATATTCTCAGCCATGGACTCTTTGTTTCGACAAACTGGACTTGACCCTAAAGACATCGATATTTTGATCGTTAACTGCAGCTTGTTTTCACCAACTCCTTCTATTTCAGCCATGGTGGTTAACAAGTACAAGATGAGAAGTAATGTCAAGAGTTTTAACTTATCAGGAATGGGGTGTAGTGCTGGATTGATATCCATAGATTTCGCCAAAAACTTACTCCAAGTTCACCCCGAAGCATATGCAGTTGTGATCAGTACTGAAATAATTACCCCAAATTCTTATATGGGTAAAGAAAGATCGATGCTTCTTCCAAACTGTCTTTTCAGAATGGGAGGTGCAGCAATCTTGTTGACCAATAAACGGTCGCAACGTAAGCATGCAAAGTACAGTCTCTTGCATGTGATTCGAACCCATAAAGGATCCGATGAAAAATCTTACCGTTGTGTTACACAAGAAGAAGACAAAGAAGGGCATGTGGGTATAGCTTTAAACCTTGATCTCATGGTGATCGCTGCCAACTCTTTGAAGGCCAACATCAGCACCATCGGGCCATTGGTGCTTCCGCTATCAGAACAGCTCTTGTTTGTGTTCAATCTTATGGGAAGAAAGTTTCTTAAGCTTGATCTGAAACCCTACATTCCTGATTTCAAGAAAGCTTTCGATCATTTCTGCATTCATGCAGGTGGACGGGCTGTAATCGATGAACTCCAAAAGAATCTGAGGTTGTCACCGGAGCACGTTGAAGCTTCAAGAATGGCGTTGCACAGATTTGGAAACACATCGTCATCTTCACTGTGGTATGAATTAGGGTATATAGAAGCGAAAGGGAGGATGAAGAAAGGAGATAGGGCATGGCAAATAGGGTTTGGGAGTGGGTTTAAATGCAACAGTGCGGTCTGGAAATGTAACAGAGATATTGAAGCTACTAAAAATGGTGGTGCATGGGATGATTGCATTCACAGGTACCCAGTATACGAGCCAGATGTGGTCAAGCTCTAAACTAGGGTTGAAATTGTCATTTCACTTTCGTACGTGTGGCCTAACTAGAACATTTAATTAACCTCAAATAAATAAGATTTCAGGTGTTGTTATATATAGGTGGACCTGTATTACTTTTCGGTATATGTAGTTGGTAAGCACTTATCGATGATGTTTATCGGGCAATAATTTCTTTCACTTACTAAGGAAGACTCTCAGTCTTGTTACAATTATTGGGTAAGATTCTCGATCCTAATATGTTAAATTGGTAAGATAGGTTATATCAATAAATGCTTACTGAATCTTCAGTAAACAGCCCATTGGGCTATAAAAGTTATATACTTTTCTTTTCCTTTCTTTGTAATATGGTCATACTAAAAAAGGCCAAACATATGGTAATACATTATATTATAAAGATATCAACGTCGTATATTATGTTTGTTTTAGTGACGGTTTTGGAAGTGTTGAGAAAAATTGTAACCAATATTCTCAAGGCCAAATAAAGGTAACATTTGTAAAATATTGTTTCAGATATGAACTAAATATTTGCCACTTTTTATATTATGTCCGTTTTTCTTTCAACTAACTGTTCAGAATAATCATTAAACTTTCTTTTTATAGAACCCTCGATATTAATTTCCTTTAAATAAAGATTTTTTTTAATTTTAAAGCTTTTTTCTGTCTGCCATGTTTCCTTTGATCATCATGTTGTTAGAGAGTCTAAACAAGTCGGTTTCATTCGGGAATTTCTGGTGAAACCGAAGCACTGATATGACTGCAATCGGTACGGTTGTTAAAAGCATCCAACGGAGCTACGTTTTCTATATATCTTCTTGTAATTTCTTTAACTCAACCAGATTGAAGATTCAAAATAATAGCACATGATACAACTACTAACAAAGAAGTTAGGCTGTAAATTAGATGTTAGCTAAAATGTTGGTTGCTAAACGATAAACTAACTATTAGTTGTTAAACCGACAACCAAGATGGGGCAGAATAGCAGAGTAAATACAAGTATTAAAAAATGTGTTCCTCAATTGTGGCCTCTTGGAAGAATCGATAACTGCATTTTTGTGTACTTGTATATGATTCTAAGAAAAATAATACACATTAATTGTTATCTTTTCTTAAAAGCAATAGTTGGTATCTAAAAATTATAATTTCATAGTTTAATAAAATTAAAGACTATGTATAATTGTGATAGCTTATAAATGGGGAAAGTGACTCAAATGACCATATTTCATAACCAAATTAATCTTCTAACTATTTTTTCTTCGGACTTTATCCAAAAGTCACTAGTAAACGACAAAAAATTCAACGTTTTTGGGTGAGGTTTGTAACCACTGGTATGCAATACCCAGTTCTGCAACTATTGTGAATTCGGCCAAAAACCATTTTCCTATGAAGGTGGACACTTATGGATTCAAGAAAATTGAGTTTAGGGCCGGATGCGTAATAATTACGGACCTATGGTTACGAACCTAGGCCAAAAACTCTAATATTTTGTTGTTTAGTGTATTGCGGACCTAGATATTGCAGACGTAGTAAATTTTAGATAAATTTTGAAAAAAAATATATTTAAGAGTTCAATTTAATCATAGAATATAATCATTTATATGAATTTCCCTTAAAAATATTTGTAGAGAACGCATGACATGGCATATTTAGGTTATGACTCACTAAAAAGTCATTAAAATTTGGGTACATAGGCCCATACAGGAGTTATGGTTTTCTACCAACCCACCGTGAATGTTTTTATATCGTAATTTATTGCCATCTCCCTTCCCCTATTGTATCTCCAATATATATATAAATATAATATAGAGATATATAGGATTAGTTTTAGGAGAAAAACATAAAAATAAAGAATCGAATAACACCTTAGTAATCATTCATCTGTACAATAATGCATGTGTATAACATGTTTACGTGCATTATAAAAATAAACATCTTTAATTACTTGTATGATCTTCAATCACTTGTATGTACATAAACCTACCGTATATGCAGATAAATGGTTATGAGGTGTTCCTCATTTTTATTCATTTTTTCAAGGGTTCTCCATGAACCTCACTCTGGGTATTTTACACACACACACACACACACACACACACACACACATATATATATATATATATGTATGTATGTGTGCATGTCCAAATGAGAACACTTTCATTTCATAAAAAACGTGATAACACTTTAATCCCATGTGATAATACACGTATAAGGACCTGGTGGTGTGCAAATGACTTGGCCTACGATCTAGGTCGCACCAAAGATCATCGTATGCGTCTTTGATTTAGTATCACATGTGATGAATTATTGTATCACATAAAGAACACTCTTATCACATGTGATGATATATCTCATAGGACTTAGTGACTTGCAGGCGACTTGGCATGTCACTGATTTATTATCACAAATGTATCATACGTGATGGACTATGGTATCAAATGTGATTGACTTAGTTAAAAAGGCATTCTCACGTTTTCGTAAACTGAAGTGTTCTCGTTTGAATTCTCCCCCCGTACGTATATATACATATATATGATTGGGTTTACGGACAAAAAGCTAAAGAAACGGAAAACTAGAAAACTACGAAAGAACGGATGAGTATATCAATATAGATATCAACTTATTGATAAAAATGTGATTTTTTATGTAATTTGTTTCGTTCGAATTTTAATTATATGTCGTATTTTTCCGATTTATGTGATATACGGGTTATATTTTTGGAAAGTTTTGAGGTTATTTTTGGTTAAGTGATGAAAGTTGGGGGTATGTTTTGAAAATTTGCTTTAAAATATTTCAATGTCTCCACCGCCTCGTTCCATAAAGATATATATACGTGTGTGTTCTTTTTATTTATTTCCCATTTTCTATTATGTGTGTTGAGATAAGAAAAGTTGGAGAGAAATTTTGTTTCTCGAGTTCGAAGTTAATAGAAGAGAAAGAAGAAAAATCTGATACATATTTTATCTGATATGTATTTTATCAGTTTATTATCTTTAATTTAATATCCTTTTCGATATATATTTTCATCTGTAGTTCTCCATTTTTTTTCAAAAATTTCTTTGGATCTTTTCTCTATGTTGCAAGAGTGAATTTTGGATTTGGTCCCTATGGTTTACATTCTACCCATAGTGGTCCTAAAATCAAAATAAATACATATTTGGTACCCCTAGTATGCATTTTCGCACCTATTAAGTCCCTCCCTCTAATGAGTTCAAAAGGCTTCCATTAACCCAATTAAGTTTAGGGGCATTTGGATCATTTTTCACCTTTTTTGTCTTTATCCTAATAAAATAAAAATATATAGATATATATTATATATATGTCGTCCCTTCTAGAACTACACAACCATTGTATACCTCACCCTTCTAGCCACGGTTCCTTTGATCATCCTCCCATTCATCTTTGGTGAACTACATGTGTCGTGCCTTTCAACAAATCGAGAGGGATCATCTCTTAAAAATCGAAGATAAAATTTTATCTCTTCTTATCTCTTTCAAACGCCCCTAAACTTAACTGGGTTAACGGATGCGACCTTGGTCGCAGGATTGCTGGTAAGAGATCCAAAGCTTGGTCACTGGATTTGCAGTTCCAGGTAGCATAGGAGAGGAGGAGTCCTGAAAGAGTGTGATTCAAATCAAAATCGAGGTTTTAAAGGTAAAGCATCATATTGTGTCCATGTAAGAGGGAGGAAGACTGCAGCGGCTCCGAAACCTCCAATATCGACCCAACAATCCTATCGATACCATCATCTTCAGAACGACTCCTAAACCCTTGGACCCTAACAAATAAGTGCCCTATTTTTTTTAACATATCTGAAACTTCTCCCTCCTCCCTTTGATCGTACTTGTGGTTCCAGATCAACAACCAACAATGAACAAACTTAACCCTAATCAAAAACCAACAAAAGCACCAACATGGAGTAGATCTGTATCTGAACAATGATGTAAATGGAGGTTTAAAAGGGGATGGGCATGTAGATGGAGGTTGAGGCTGAAGACGGAGATGGAGATGGGGACGGTCGGATACCATTTGGGGAAAAAGAAACAGGGGAGGATGTGTGTGTGTGTGTGTAATTATTTAATTGTTTAAAAGGATAAAGACAAAAAAGATATAGGACTAAAATACCTCTGGACTTAACTGGGTGAACATAATCTTTTTTATTTCATTAGAGGAAGGGACTCAATAGGTGCCAAAATACATACCAGGGGTATCAAATTTGTATTTATTTTAATTTTTGGACCATTATGAATAGAAAGTGTAAACAAAACAGACCAAATCCATAATGTACTCATTACAATTTCTAAACTATAGGGATGAAAATCATAATTTTTTACAAATCACGGGAAAAAAATACATAATTTATATATTCCTTAAGTATCGGGGACAAAAAAAAAAGGCAAAGTAATTGTAAATTATAAAGACAAACCAATAATAAATTATAAAAATGAAAATAGTAATTAATTGTAAACTTTAAAGACGAAAATTGAATTTCTAAACTATGGGATGAGAATTTTAACTTTTAACAAACCACAAGGGTGAAAAGCGTATTTACACTATATATATAGAGAGAGGAGAGGATAATGTATCTTATTTAATAAATGAATTGAATAAAATATTATTATATTAAATTAAAAAAGATATAGATTTTTGTATCTCTAATATATAGGATTGAGTTAAATTAAATTAAATATTAAATACTTTTTTAAATAATATAAACACTGTAAGATATTTAATCTAAATTCATTATTGATAGTAAACATAAAAATATTATGAAAAGTATTATTTTTAAAGTTTACAAATTAATGTTATTCATTAAAAAAACTAGAAGGTATTCGTACAATACAGCGAGATATATCTTGATTTTATTTATTTTGTCTCAGTCGATGTTATAATATGGTTTTATGTAGTTTTGAGAAAACAATAATGTTTTTATTTTTTAATAAGATATAAATACAAAGATATCATAAAAATTTAAAAAATGATTGATATTAGTACCAAACTAATTATTTAATATTTGTCTTCGTGTATTTCTGTAATTAAATTTTATAATTTTTAAATGAGATGTTTATCTTTTATTTGATTATCTTAATTATATTTTATATTTTTTATATTTAAAATGAAATGTTTATCATTTATTTGATTATGTTTATTCCCAGTTAGTTACAATAATTCAAAATATGAAGCTTTGATAAGTTATACTTATGTATAACTTACTTATAATCTTAAATTTTAAGTAATATGTACCAACAAACAATACTTTATGTATAAAAATTATGTTTAATTTTTTGTCAAATACTTTATAATATAATATAGATTACCATTTATATCGACTTCAATGTTGGAGACATGATGGAGTAAGACAAGAGGTTATAAGCCTTGGCTAAACCTTGAAAATCTTAATTCAATAATGCCTTTCAGATCCTCCTAACCATTATCCTACTACAATAATTCTTGCTAAGAAGAATGCATGGACCGACTAATATCAAAAGTCAACAGCATCAACGGAATGTTTTCTAGATATCATGTGGCACGTGATATATTCATTTGTTAAAAAATGTGTGTTTTTATTTATTTATATTCATTCGTTAATCAAGATGTTAAGCGAACGTAAATAAAGAAACATAAATAAATAACTTGCCTAACATTAGGTCACATGCACGATTGTTTGAAGTGACATGGAAAACAACTAGGCATCCAATTCGTTTGGCATGCATCAACACCACTTTACTTAATTACTTGCCTCCTTTTATATGTTTAGGTCTTGCTTCACTTTCTACCTTAATTTTGTTTCACCCAATTATGCTTATTTCATAACTCAATTATTAAGGTTTTATTTAATTAGATTTTTTACTTCGTTTTTTTAGAATTCTGGATTTCGTAAAATGATTTAGAATTCGTGTAACCGTTTATGTGTTTGGCTTTTAGAATTTTGAATATACATGTTACACTACGTACGGTTTGATGAGACGACAACAAGGGTGAAACAGTAAGTAAAGGTTAGGTGAAATTTGCTGAAACAACGTTGAGATAGAAAAAGGGAAGCAACAAATGGCTTGATAAAGCATTTTGGTAAACATCACTGGTGCATAAATGAAATGCTCTTATTCAATAAGAGGCACTAAAACATCAAGTAAATGAGATAACTTACAACAGTATATATTTCATCTACGAATCTACCTCAAGCGAAAAATACGCACAATTATGTTTGAGACTGTACTTGATACATAAATTTGGGTCACTTTCAACTCTTAGTATTTATGGATAGGTGACCATATATGTAATTATAACCTTCGGTTTAACTGAAGAGAGCGATGTGAACAGTTCAGCAGACCGTATATCATACCAACTTTACAAATGTTTGTTAGAATATTTAATTTAACGAAATTGAAAAATAAAAAAGTCATTCAATATTTAATGTATAAGTTCAGAATATACAACAAATATGGTAATCGTGTCGTCTTATCATTAAATGAAGCAAATTGTCTTGAGTTTTCAGCTTTCATGGGTTGTTATTGATCCTTGTTGTGGATTAAGTGTTTATAACAAAACCATATAAATTAATCTTAAAAAATAATAGTTTAATTAAAAAAGAAAAGAAAAGAAAAGAAAAGAGAAAGGTGCAAATGCAAAGTGGGCAGAAATTGGGACGCTAAAAAGCAGGGGTATTAAATGTAATTCAACAACTCGATCTACCACTCCGACACATACATCTGCTTCCTTTTAAATTCAGATCTTGATATAAACGTTTTTTTTTACCATTTGGTTTATTCTTTATTTTTATTAATTAAATAAAATTTTATAATTATATATTTTTATGTAATATAATATAGAGTTTTTCTCAAATGTTTTATAATATAGTATAAATATTAATTGCAATGTTTATCTAATACTCTAACTTTTCGATAAAATTATTAAAAAATATGTCTAAAGTACTCACATAAAAACACGAAGAAATGCCCCCAATCAGTTGTATTCATTTCATACACATAATAATTCAAATATCATATATGATAATATATAAAATTAAAAATATATATATATATATATATATATATATATATGATATATTTTTTTTACAACCTTATGTATTTGTACAACCCTTACAACCCAATTAATTGAGATGTATATAAACTGATCCAAACATCAATAATTAAAAAGAATTCTATATTATTCTTTTAAGGATTAAAACATAGAAGAAAACTGAATCTAAAACCAGTGGGGGCCTGGGGGGGCATAGTAACATCATAGCCTGGGAGGTGTTGGCAAAGATGGTGGGGCGGACCAGTATGGGTGTAGCTGGAGGTAGGGCCAATTCATGGGGTTGGGAGAGTGATATGGGTTATTATCATTAATGAAATACGAAGAAAAAATTAAATTTCTAAAGATTTTTTTATTTTTATAGAAGACATTTTCTCTACTGGTTTTTTATATTTTCTGATATACCCAGATGGAATATAGTCTATTGTAAAAAATAAGTTTAGACACCTTTACGGCACTGTAAGGGCATGCGTCGACACATAAAAAGCAAGTCAAAGTCACAGCTTGCGGCACCACAAGAAAAAGTGTCTTGCAACGTTACTTGCGGTTTGTTGATTGTTTTGTGTAAAAAGAAGTTTAGAAGTGGGTAAAAAGCAAAACCTTTTGTTATGATAACAACCTGAGTAATGTCGATCATGTTATTTGAACTATCGATTAAATAAAGAGGAAGGATTTGATATGTTTTCGTGTTTTATTATTTTAATCATTTTCTCAATAGAACACGTGAATGACCTTGAATTCTAGCTTATAAAGAAACATATTGAACCATATCGATTGATTCAAACAAATTTATAGCATTTTTATGGTTTGCATTTGATTTTCCCTCCATATATACTTGGAATCATATGAAACGATTCAATTTTTGTGAGATCCATAAGACTATTTTAAAGCCCTTGGATGAGTTTTTCATGTCTCGTCGAGCCTTCACAGTGGAACACCAAACCTACACAAAACTAAAACCCAATCTTCATAATAGAACACGAAACATTCACAGGAAACACACCTTTATTATAAGAATACCATCAGTTATGATAAGTCCAAAAAAATATGAGAAAAAATCTAATGGACTTTTGTGTTTCGAATGATCAAGTATATGAACAATTTTTTTGAATGAACAAGTCATTGGACATTTATTATAAGAATATCATCAGTTAGGATAAGTCATTATTTATTTTTCAGATTTAAATAACATTTTATTTTTTAATGACTATTACTTACATTCTATTTCTATCATTAAAGACGTCCTCATGTGAGGTTGTTGTTGGACATAAGAAGAGTTACAAGAAAGTCAAATAGTTGTATCCGAGCCAAAAGTAGATTAAATGATGCAGATGAAAAATAGTTCATAATACGATCTTCAATTCAATATAGATTAGAATTAGTTGGATATATTTTTGTAAAAAGAATTTAGCTCAAATGACCAATTCTCTCACTCAAATTGGTCTTCTAATCATTACTCTTCTGGTTAATCCAAATGTCAGTACATCCGCAATATCCAGGGCCGCAACTAAAAGATAAAAAATGTCAAATTCAACCAGTTTACCGTACCAATTGTATATTTGTGTTCAATTTTTTGTCTTTAGCTATTGCGAACCTGAATATTGCGGAAATAATGACATTTAGGTCAACCCGACAGAGAAATAGTTAGAAGGTCAATTTGAATAAGGGAAATGATCATTTAATTCAAGGACTCTTTTGTATATGTTGGCGCAACTTTTGGCATATTCTAACGTAACTTTTGATATATTTTGGAGCAACTTTTGGTGTATTTTGACGTTACTTTTTTTGGCCCAACACTTGTAATTTATGGAAAAACTAATGAAAATGGTATTGTTCTTTTTGTTGTATAAATGTAAGAACTTTTTTGCCAGAATGATGTATTTAACAGGTTTAAAATAGTCATATGATTTATTAACAGATTTCAAAAAGTTCAATGACTTGTTCATTAAAAAAAAAATTGTCCAAAACCTTAATTATTTAAAAAATAAAAGTTCATTGAGTTTTTTTAAATTTTTATCTATAAATATCAGATATGAAAATATACCCAAATTAAAAAACACAAAACTAATTAAAGAAAAAAAATAAAAGGAGCTACCCAATAAGTCAACTTCATAATTTATATCATTTGCATCATATCTGATTAAATAACAAAAATACTTTTTGATAGCAAGAAAATTCGTAACCAAAATATAAAAATAAACTTTAAATGGGTGAAACATAAAATAATTGAACCTTAAACCAGTGGGGTTTAGGTAGGTGTAAGGGTCAATCAGTGGGGTAGGGCAACTTGTACAACAAAAAATACAGATAAAATTAAAGATGTTTATAAAAACCGTTGGATCGTTTAAAATGATAGAATCAAGTTAAACTGGACCATTTGGGTTTGAATTGTATGGTGGTGTGATCATATCTGAAAAATAATCGAATCGCTTGGTCTGGTTTAGTCTGCGGCTTAAACGTTTTTCAGAACCGTCTGGACTGAACCGACCTGCCAAAAATATACACGTATTAATTATATTTAGCTCCCATGTTGTAGACTCAACTTTTACGCACCAACTAAAAAAGTTCAACTAATACATTATGTTTTTATTTTTTGGGTTTCAATTCTCAACTGAACACATTCTCTAAATTGACAAAATTCTAAGATTCTTCAAAATCAAATTCAAAATTTAAAATCGTTTTTCAATATGCTCAATGTTTGTCTGAAATTCCAATTATTATTGGTGGATTTGTTTAACTTTTTTCAACATACTCAATATTTTATTAATTTTAATGATAGATGTTTCTTTTATAATTCGGTATATATATATATTTTTTAATAATCTTATATCGGTAGAAATTTCATCTTGAATGTAGATATTATGTTTTTTGTAATTTAAAACGATAAGAGGCCCATACCACCTAAACCAGTTAGATCATACCGCCTTTTTATGGTCTGGTTTAGTTCTTTGTTGTCAAATTGGTTGGTTTGGAAAATGTCTTAAACCGTCGTTGCGGTTTGGTTTGCAAAATCCCTCAAACCGGACCATGAACACCTCTAGATAAAATGGTGAAGGACTTGGTCATAGGGCAAAAGAGGAATGAATATATACATATATATAGATATAGATATATAGGGTTGGATTCCCATAAAAAGGAAAATTATGGTGAGAAACGTAAGAAATGATCTCCATCGATCCTAATTGAATGTCAATATGTATATATAGACGAAAGTTCTTGTGAGAAAAGAAGTTATGATAAAAAGCGTAAGCGGAGATCTGAACCATTGACCACTTTTAATCTCATGTCCACCAATGAATTGCGTTTTAGAAAGGAATTGATCGGGTGCTTCTTAGTACACCATTAAATTTGACATTCAATTATAATTTATTCAATGGTGTAGATCTCTTCTTACGTTTTTCACTATAACTTCTTTTCTCACCGAAACTCAACTTTGTATTTGTATACCCCATTCATTCCAAAATAAATGTCTAAAGAAAAAGAAACAATTTTTAAAATATATAATAATTACACTTTTTAATTAATTAAAAAACATTTCTATTTCCGTATATTTTCAAAATGCCATCGTATTATTTGATACATTGATTAAAATAAATTGGAGGATTTGATCTATTTTGCAAGTTTTTTTTTGTTTCATCATCTTCTTGTTTAAATATATACGAAACAATTTGTTTTATAGCTTAAAAAGAATAGCATTAAATGGTATCGATTGGTACTCATGAATTTGTAACATTTCAATGGTTTGCATTTGATTTTCCTTTCAAATATAGATTCAAGTTCATACGAAACAAACTAGTTTTCGGGAGACCCGTAAGACTAGCTTAATTTTCCGAAACCTTGACAAACAAAACAAAAAAACCAATCTTCACGTATCACCAAACATTCGCATAAAAAACACAGAGGAAAAAACCTTTTACATGAAACACACATGGAACCTTCACATCGTGGCTCCCAATCTCACGAAAAATGAATTTCATCTGACGCTAGGGGTTCATGGTGATATTACTTTTTCACATATGAAAGAATATGGCCTAAGCTAACGCGTACGGGCTATGTCAATTAAGATGATGTTCAATAATCTCCGAAACTCGAATTCAAACTCATCAACATATTGCATTTGATTAGTATTCATATAATCTTAAAACTTTGATATGAGACATGCTAAAAAAATGCATATTTATTTTTTAACTGTGGATATACGAACTAGCTTGTGTCCACCTCGACTAATTTTAGAGACCTTAGATAACAGCTACAAAATCCACAGTGGCATTGCAACAGTTGAACCGGTGACCTCAGATAAGGAACCCTAACGACCCAAACATCATTTACAAATATCTTTTTAGTGATCTATCATGGTACTACCAAAGCGTGCCATTGATGGTAATAACCAATAAGAATGATCGTCTTGAATACCTTTAAGAGATAAAGACAACAATAACATAACATCTATACAAGACCATACGGTAAAATACATATATTCGAGTCCATAAATTTGGTTGCTAGGGTTACAAGCTATCACCTTTTGAACGTTATATTGTCTTGAGGTTACAACATTTGTAATTCTATATGTAATTAAATTGAATCAAATGCAACCAATAACAATAAAACCGTTAAATGGCTAACAGTGTTGTTGATTATGCCAAGAACACAAATGTGTGTAAATTTCCAATGTGTTAAATTCGTCCATATTTATGTTATATTTTTCAAACGTCATCTATTACTTACAACTATCTGATTGAACCGAAGTAAATCCATTCAATCGATGGAGAATTGTTTGCATATTTCAAGGATAACGAAAACCATTGAACCTTTTATACCTTTCCCTTTCTCCCTTGACAACTTCTTCAACTTATTTTAGTGGTTTTGTAAATTTGAAATTGAAAATAAATAAATAAATAAATTTGGATTTGTTTATTATAAAAACTTAAAGTTAAGTAAATGAAACTAAATTAATTTGGGGTTTAAGAAGTGTCCAATCCCCAAGGACCCTGTCTTTAATCATTTAATATGCAATAGAAGGATACTCGTGTAATACAGCGAGATAATCTCGATTTTAATGTTTTGTCTTTTTTTTTTTTGTCTCTATTTATGTTATAATACGATTTTATGTGGTTTGATAAAACGACATTTGTATTTTTTTGAAGAAAGTATAAATTTGAAAATATCATAAGAATTTGAAAAAAAATATATGTCAATATTAGTATCAAATTAATTATTTAAAACTTATCATTTTTTTCTGTAATTTCTTTAATTCATTTTTTTTATTATGATTTAATTAATGTTTAATAACAAAGTTTTTTTATTTTTGGTTAAGAATCTAATTTTTTTATAGAAACAATAATTAAATATTCTATTAGAACTTCATGTTTATTCTAATTACATTTTAGATCTTTTATATTTAAAATGAGATGTTTATCATATATTTAATTATGTTTATCTATAGTTCGTTACCCAAATTTAAATATGAAGTTTTAATAAGTTATACTCATGCACAATCTACTTGTAATCTTAAATTTTAAATATTATGCATTAATAAATAACATTTTATACATAAAAGATTATTTTTAAGAGTTTTTGTCAAATATTTTACAATATAGTATAGATTTAAACTAAGCCCAATTCCTATGGCCAACCAACAATGTTTCTATGCTTGGGCTTGGGCTTGGGCCAAGCCCAATTTTGTTAAACAAAATATGAGAGTGTATAGATCTATCAAAGTTTCATCTCCTTCCTACATGGGAATGGGATCATTCGATTTCCGACAACAAAGTTCTAACATTAGTGTGAAACGCGAAAGAATAATACTAAGCGACCGTTTACCAAATGTTAGTTGAGTAAATTTTTATAGAATCACATATCTTACCAAGTGAGAACGACATTGATCGAGAATCTTGAGGACTATGGCTCCTCACCGGTTAGCCCTTACCATGTAAGGGTTATTCGGTTGTGGCTTATTGGGCTGTATAGCCCATATGGCTTATTCGCTCATCCATAAATGACTGTTCGGTTATAGCTTAATCTGAAAATCAAGAGCTTATTTGGACAACTTGAGAATGACACTTGTCTACATTCAGCCAAACTTTAAATACCCTTCTTTTAACAAACAATCTCATCCTCAATAACATCTAAAATCCCACCAATAATTAAAGATTTGATATTTGACTTTAATTTAAAGATTTTAGATTTGAAAAAAAATATAAGGGCTTGATATTTTTGAGAATAAAATTGTTCTAATTGAGGTTTGATAGGACTTGGTAAATTGTTTTTATTTAAAAAAACCTTTGAATTAATATTTTTTAACCATTCAAAGTCAAATATTCAACATTTTTTTATCAAACAAATGCTTTAATAGAGTTTAATATAGGTTAGGGATAAAATGGTCATTTCTGACATTCAGACTGTTTATTCAGTATAACAATCAAACAACAACTTATCTGTTAATATACAAACAACTATACCGAACATCCCTTAAGAGACCCTCACCAACAATCTTTCTACATAATTTTGATTGCCAAGAATCTTACCCAATAAGGTAAGATAGGGTGGCCAAAATTACAAGGAACCCGCTCTCCTGGTTAGCATTCGTACGGCCGCTAAGATTTTATATGCCGCCATTAGGAAACTAAAAGGTTAAGAAATCACTAGACAATAATGGAAGAAAATTCTAGAATTAAACCAACAATTTTCTTGCAAAAACCAATTTCCCAATGAAGGAAACCTAATCATGCAATCTCTACAGTTTTTGAATCCACCATGTGTGATTGTTTCCATCCATGGGTTACTTCAAGAAGATTAAACCAACTTGTATACCCTAAGAACTATAAATTGAGGATGAATAGAACAGAAATTGATAAAAATGGCCTCAAAAGTTGTCATCAAATTGCAATGAAAATGGGGGCTCTGTTCTGGTGATGAGGATGATTGAATTGCACAAAAATGGCAACGAATATGTCGATGAAAACAATGGAATTCAGCAAATTCACATCAGAAACAGGCTACGAACTTAATATTTACCCTCACTGAAGTGTGTTTTTTTACAAAACCCTAATTCTAGATTATTAAGGACAACATACATGAATATCAACGAAAAGGAATTAGGGCAAAATGTTTACCACATTAAGTGATTGCTTAGTCGCAGATCCTGAGGTCTTCATCCAACCGACTGAATCCACCCAACAAGAACCCATGGTTATCGATCATCACCGAATTTGAAACTTTTGCAACCCTAAGTTGTGATTCGAGTTCCCGCTTCTTGGTGAAATAAGCATCAAGAGCTGCTTCAGAGGAATGAAATCTGCCCAAAAAGAGACGCGAATTGGTAAGAGGATTTCGAATTCGAGCTATCCATCTGCCATTCTTCCTCCAAACCCCTTTGTAGCGTTTGGTTGTGGATTTTGATTGGTTCAGTGATAGAACAGTCTCGGTTTCTTCTGGGTCTTTGGGGTCATCATTATAGCCGTATACGATGGTTCGTTCCTCCATTGATGTACCTTCTCCTTCCCGCTCACTGTTCTTGTTGAATTCCATGTTTACACTCCCCAGATATTAATTAGGAAATCGCCATCCTCGATTCGATATCTAATAAAATAAGTACAGATCAATTTGGGTGTATATGTATATACTTATACTGTGAGATAAAAATTTGGGCCAATACTCGAACCAGCCTGAAGGACTGGCCCGTGGCCCGTAATCAGTTACTTGTGGACCAGTTTTACAAACCTTTTTAATAATTCAGCGATTCAGATATTAATCGGTTGAAATCCAATAGATTCAGATGGATCTGATACTATACTGTTATTTAATAGACTAGTTGTGTATCTGAGCAATGCGGCGGGAGCCATGAATTTTAACAATTTTGAAGTTTCACTGATTTTATAAGATAAGATTTAACGATAATATAGGTTACACTTGGTCTTTACATATTAATACAATTTGAATAAATAAGAGTTATGGTTCCAATTACAGACCATCGATGAAAAAAAATTGTATGACAATTTAAAATCCCATATATATATATTTAAAATCAAACATATTTAAACGACTCCACAAATGTGTTCGATTTACACCAAGAGCAAAGAATCAAGAAACTTGAGTTTTAAGATAAACACTCAAAACCAATAAAGAAAACTACAAATTTGACAGATCATAAGCCATAAAAAGACAAAAAAAGATGGGTTTTAGAATGAAATTTCAA
>NC_037539.1:3569685-3587102 GCF_001531365.2 Cynara cardunculus var. scolymus
TTATGTATGTTAATTTGATAAATGTTTAAAACGAAACATTTAAAAGTAAAGGACGTAAAGTAATTAATTAACTAATTATAGGGATATAAAATGTAAATTTAAAATTATAATTTAAAAAAATCAGTTGAATGTGAGACGGTAAGTGTATGTGAGGGGGTGAGTGTATGTGAGAAGAGGAAGGGGTGAAAAAGTGAAAAGAGTATTTTGGTCATTTAATATTTTAAGACTTTAAAATTTTTGCTAAATTTGCTTAATAAGATAGTATAGATGTTCGATTTTGTCGTATAATTCAATCCAATTAACATTGGAAATCTGATTCAAAAAATTGATGATTGAATTGGTTCGATTCTATACATTAGAATTTATTATTGGTTATGCATTGAATCGGATTTGGATTTATCCAATTTTTCGATACAATTTTCAAACAATCATTCATATATTTTCATAATTTATTAAAAACCACCAAATCTAAATATCAACTAAAAATAATATCGTAAAACGTTAATAAATTATATAGAGTTAATAATTGGATGGTTATCGGCTCGATTCAATTTTATTGGATTCTGAACTTTCATTCAAGAACCAAACGATCCAATCTAATTGGATCGGTCGATTTAAATTGTATCAGATGACTTTCTGCACACCCTATGTTACGTGACTTCACCTTTGTGGCACATCCATCACGTCCCCCACCACATGCAATTTAAGGCTTAGCGTCGGCAAACTGATCACTTCTGAATTTTTAAAGTAACAAGTTGTTGTTTAAGGTAACGAAACAACATGATATAATTGTTTGATAAACGGAACTCATCAGGGAAAGAAACAATTGAGTTTGTGAATGGTAAGAGTACGGGTTAAGGTTCGGGCTAGGGTGCGAGTTCGTTTCGTTCTAATACGATTATATTTTCAAGTACAAGGGTTATTACACATGACTAGGAACATAACTCTGATTTCGCCATGTAAACAAGTAAAGAATAGTCACATACCCTTCAATCTTCATTGCACCACGTAAGCAATATAAATAACGGTATAACCTAATTAAAAAGTATTTGATTACACATAATATAATCAGCATATTTCTTAAACTTCAATGTCCTGATAATGAAATAACTTGAATTTAATGTTATAATGAATAGAAATGAACATATGTTGCACATTGTTAATTTTTCCGTTTATTCGGATTTTTTGTCTCTTTATCTTTATTTGAGTTTTTTAAGGTTGTTAACTGATATTTTTATCCCTCGTCAAAACTGGTTTGAATGGTTTTCATTTTATCATTTATTGTTTTTGGTTTTCTACAAGCAAGGTGTTAATGGAATTTTCCGACACCATTCTCTTAAACATTACTCGTTTTTTTTAACACTCTCTCAATTTCTAGCAATCTATCAAGTATCTTCTAAAAAGGACATTCCACGATTCTGCTACCATTTTCGGTGTCTTCTTCCCCCTATTCCCATTACGCTGTTGTACAAAAATATTGAAACTCTTTTGAGTCATGCTTATAGAGTTAAGGTATGATTAAATTATAATCTCATCGTAACTGTTGGAAAACAAAAAAACTGTAAAAATCTACGTTTTGCTAAGATCATACAAATGATGCAAGGTTAGGTTAGCACATGCGAAAATCATACGACACAAGGTATCAGTAAAACCTTAATTTTAGAAAGTTATTCAGATTTAGAGATGTTTTATCCTCTTTCCTCTACTTTCAATATTTTAAAAAATAATTCAAAATTCCCAAAAAAAAAATTCTTTCGGTTTTAGATTATTTGTTAGAGATCTAAAGTTCTAAACACTTACTTTTTTCTTTAGGGAGCCGTTTATTAAATGTTTATCTGATAAATGCTTACCGGGTCAATTTACTTTATCGGATGAACATGATAAGGATTAAGAATCTACCCGGTAAGAATGATGACAGAGATACAAAATCTAAGCGTTTACAGGAAAAAACGTGGTATACAATGTCGTTTTAATGAACTAAAATATTATCCGATAAGTTAAGTGAATTTATTAAGTTTACCGGCTAAATTTTCATGTGGAAACAAAACTTTCCCCAATAGTTAGAATTTTGAATTGTTAGAGAATACCTGATATGTAAATCGATCGAAACCTCATCATATATAATAATTTATTCGACTATTTACACACAAAAACTAAATTTACTTGTACAAAATCATTAATCTGTCATTACATTTGTAATAAACTTATAAGATGCTTTTGTGCTTCGTAACATTAGTTATTTTATAGGACACTATTTGAAAAAGTGTCATACAAACACAAGTATCCTATATATAAAAAGATGAGTTTAAATAACATTTTCACAAAAGTCTCATATAAAATAGTTAATCCGATGTTTTGTATAAAAAATGTCGTAAATAACTTACTAAAACACATAAGAACATTCTATAAATTTATTACAACGTCTTTAAAAAAGACGTTATATTTTGATTTTATAAATAAAATCTTATAAACAATCTATTAAAAACTTATCTATTACTGACGTCCTATAAATATAGTTATACTATAGTAAACTCGTATTTATCATAATAATGGAAGCTATGTACAAGACCCACCACCGACGATATTATAACTCTTGATCGATTGTTTCCTCTCGGATAATCACAAGGCTCTTGTGTTAAAAGTCCTTTTTGCCATTGTTTTGATCGAATCGCAGAAAAATATACGCGGAGACCCAGGTCAACCCACACCATTAATTCCCCTCAAATCTTTTCCATGTTTTTTCTATCATGTTTCCATAAAAATAAATGGATAAAATAATGTTTTATTTTATTATGGAAAAAAAATATATAAAATTAATTTTATTTATAAATAATGTAATTTAACTTTAGTTTTTTTATTTACCATATATCACAAAAGGTTTTATGATTTCATCCATTTTATGTCGTTGCTAAATAATACCAAATTAGATGAATCCTTTTGCAGAAAAGGAATGTTTAACAATTGAAACATAAAATAAATTCTAATGATAAGTGTAGTGCTTGATTAGTTTGAGTGGATTCCGGACTATCCATAAAACAAATGGTCGTTTGTGATTAGTTGGCTCACATAAAGAATTAGATATCTAAGTTAGTGGAAAAAAAATCTCTATTATTCAAACATGTTCATGAGATATGATAATTTACAGTAGAAAATGTGAATTCTTAAATCTTGGAAACTAATTAATGTATCATTATATTCATGTACAGATCTTCATCCAACCGGCTGAATTCACCCAAAAGAAATCCATTATCGTCAACGATCATCGAACCATACTTCACCCACCAATCCCCCTCTTCTTCGTTGCCTTTCTTCTTCGTCAACTCCGTTTCACCACTCGCCGGAGACTGGATTCCTCCTTCCCTTTCCCGCCACTCGTCGCCGGTCACATCATGGACTGACGCTGGAGATTCAACCTCATCACCATCATCATCGGAGATAATTATGAGTTCATGAATCGGATGATTAGATCCCACTGAACTAGCAGAGTCTTCTTGGTTGTCGTCGGACTCCTTGATCCCAGGAACTGAAACCCTTTTGATTGCTCTGAAATTATCACCAAACTCGTCGGTTAATCTTCTCTTCAAAGCCATTGTTGTTGGTTTTCTTGCTGTTTTCTTGTGATTTAACCGATTCTTCCAAGGAGAAGAAGAAATATATATCTACACATACATATAATATATATATATATATATAGAGAGAGAGAGAGAGAGAGAGAGAGAGAGAGAGAGGAGGTAGAGGATTATGATGGTCCACGATAAACTTGACTTGTTTTCCTTTTTGTATTTTTAATATTTGGCCCCTCAAATATTGACAATTCCGAAAATTACCCCTATGTTTTTGAAGTATACAAACATTGCCTCCAAACAAAGTGTGCAAATAATTAGGAGAATACACTCACAGTGTTTCTTACAGATACAGTTTTAAAATACATGAACTGTGTTTCTTTACCTTGGCTTGGGGATCAATGTGTAATATCTTATGCTTTGAGTTAGTTTTTATTTGATATTCACAAGAGGAGGGTAGAATATGCAAAAATCCAGTAGTATGGGGACCCCAGATTTCTTCTAAGCTTTTTCTTGGTACTTTCCTTTTATGTATCTAATTTCTTTCGTTTTCATTATTTTTATTTAACCGGACACTTAAACACCCAAAACCCAATGCTTTGAAATTTAAAGATAACGATATTGATTCTTAATTTCGTTATTTGTTTTTGATATGTTAATTAATGAAATAAATGTACCATGAATGACCATATATTAATTAAAAAGAGTTAATTACAGATTTGGTCCTTATAGTTTGATGGTTAATTACAACGAAATAGAACTCCTTGTTTATACGTTTGTAACGATCTATCTGGATAGTATGAGTGTAATACTAGGCTTAATTTCGTTAGGTTACAAAAAAAGAGAAAATAAAATAAAAAGATAAATTATTTTGATAAAAACTATAAAATAAATCGAAAATATATAGTCTTTGTCTATACGTTTGTAACGATCTGGTTAGTATGAGTACAATATCAAGGATTAATTTGGTTAGGTTGAAAAAAGAAAAAAGAAAATAAAAATATGAATTATTTTGATAAAAAAGATTAAAATAAATGGCAAATTGCATAAAAAAAGTAACGTACTTTAACTTGCTTCTTATTTTGGGTAACGTACTTTTCAAACTTCCATTTTGGTACCTAAGATGTAAAGTTTTAAACATTTAAGTACTCGGGTAACTGGTTGAAGTATTAACCGGTTATCATACTGATGTAGCGAGTGATGAGGTGTTCAACTCGGTATTATTTGTTGACCTAGTCAGTGACGTGGATTTTTTTTAATCTAAAATTAGTCTTTTTTTAGTCTAAAATTAGTCTTCATTGGCTTACTCGGGTACTTAAATGTTTAAAACTTTACATCTTAGGTACCAAAATAAAAGTTTTGAAAGTACGTTATCCAAAATAAGAATCAAGTTAAAATACGTTAATTTTTCATGTAATTTGCCCTAAAATGAATGGAAAATATATACAACTTGATTGATGTAATATTAAATATTTTTCTCTCTTTCCTCAACATTAAGTTAAAATGATTTAAAAAAATATAGGTTTTAGGTTTGATCAAATTTCAGTTTTTGATTTTTGATTTTTAACTTATAACTTATAAGTTATAACTCTCTCGACGGTTCATAACTTGACGGGTGTCGAGTCCAGCAAATAATAAATTTTATAAAATAAGCATATTACCTTTAAAAAAAACTTGTGATAGTGATAAGTATCAGGAACTCGGTGTTAACTGTAAATTGGATACGTAACCACGTCCAAATTCATCAAAAATAAAATATAAATAAGGGGGATTGGATGATTGATAAATCTACACATAAAACTAAATTAAAATTTTAAACAATAGTAAATAAATCCTAGTGATGAGTATAACTAGTTCTTTATCAAATCATGTATCACTGACTTGTATAAAAACTTTTTCTCAATGGATTTTAGATCGATCGTGAGTGTCGACACATGCCAAACATTCTGCTTGTCCTTATAATTAAACTAGTATGAGGAGCTCCGTAGATTAATTCCTAATTGATTTTGATTCTAGTCACGGGCATAAAATTCAACCTATCAATTGCCTTAACCAATAAACAAGCACCAACTCTAACTAATGAACAGAAACCTGAACATTTAAGCTGAATTACACAGTTCTATAATGCAAATCAATTGACTTGGTTGTCTATTGATACACTATTTGCTACCAAATGGAAATTAAGAACAATTACATATTCCGAATCAGAATTAGAAATTCAAATCTAGGTTATAGAATTCAAGGGATGCTTCTCAAAACCAAAATCTCAAAAATGAAGAACACTTTTGAACAAGAATTGTATAAATAAAATTCAATTGAGTTTCACATAAAAGGACAATAGGACATAAGTGTATCTGAAAAATTGAAAAAAAACAAACAGTCTGAATTACTCGACCTCTTAACGAATTAGACATAAGAGGCAAGGCCTAAAAGTCTCCAACTGAATTTGTCTCTATATTTATAAATAAATAAAAACGTTTTTTTAGGTTTAAATTAATGAATTTAATCTACTAAAGACCTAGGATATTTACTTATAAATAACATCATTTATTTAATCAGTAATTATCCAATTCTATCCATAATTTCTAATAAAACGATAGTTGGGCCACTCTGTAAATCTCGTGCCTGCACGCTCGGTCATGGCTACATGCATGTGTGCGTTGGACCTACCGTTCATAACCTCGACCATGAGCCCACCAACATGTTCAATACCCACTTGAGAAAAAAAAAGGCTAATAAGATCCTTTGTTAATTGTATTCCTACCAATGTCGGTTGGATGAAAGCTTCCAACCTCATTAATATTTCCAACACTACTTCACACACAAATCCCTTCTCTTTGTGGCCTTTCTTCTCCTCCGTCAACCCTTTTTCACTACTCGCCGGAGACTAGAAGACTGTGATTCCCCCTTCCGTTTCCTGCCATTCGTCATTGACAGTGGACGGTGGAGATTCAACCTCATCATCATCGGAGATAATTACTAGTCCATGAATCGGATGATTAGATCCTGCTGAACTATTAGAGTGTTCTTGGTGGTTGTCGGACTCGTTGATCCCGTGAACTAAAATCCTTTTGATTTGACTGAAGTCATCACAAAACTCGTTTGTTAATCTTCTCTTCAAAGCCGTTGTTGTTGGTTTATAAAGCATTTAATAATAAAAAACTCTTAAAAACTATTTTTATGCATAAATTATTGTTTATTGATGCATATTACTTAAAATTCAAGATCACAAGTAAATTGTACTACAACTTTTTAAACCTTCATTTTTGAATTTGTGTAACTAACTATAGATAAATATAATCAAATACGGGATAGACATCTCATTTTGAATATAAAAAATTTAAAATACAATTAAGATAATAACTAGTTATAACAAAATACTTAATTATTATCTTTATAAAAAATTATATTATTAAAAAATAAATGAATTACCTCATTATTAAATTTCATTATTAAATTTAAATTAAATTATAAATAAAATGTTGAATTAAAAAAATTATACAAAAATCGTGAACTTTAAATAGTAAATTTGATAATAAGATCAATATATATTTTTTTCCAAATTTTTATAATATTTTAAATTTATATTTTTCTCAAAACCACTAATTGAAATAATAGAATGAAACATTACAATTGAAATAGATCTCGCTACATTATATGATCACTCTTCTAGTTACTAATAAAAAAGTTTCAAAGTGGAACTACAAAACTTGAACTCTGAACCCCAAACATACATAAACACTTCCTTACATTTCTTTTCCCGCCTTTATATGGTCCTATACAATTAGTTTGAGCACAACTATCATTATATGCAAGTTTCTAAAGTTCAATTTGACTTGATATTACATTATGATATTATATAATCATAAGATATGCATTACAAAAAATAAATTATCATTCAATAATAATAACAAAATTTGGCTTAGGTATGAGATGCGTAACTTGATTAGGTTTCAAACCCTTTAAAATAGTATGTTTCATTTGTAGTTTTTAAATTGTGGAGGCATTATTTTACCTTCTCGCACAGGGCATGAGAAACCCTAGGACCGACCCTGTTCTCTCCAGCCATCCACATGGCGGCAAGTGGTCTCTTTGGAACCCAGTTGCCTCAAAATGCATTCGCCTCCCTTGTTAGATTGTGAAAGATGGAGATTATGACGACATCTGTGATTGTTGTTTGCCATCCCCTCTCTTTGATGATCCCGGTTCAATTATACTCTTGACAAGAAATACAAAACCCAACTTTGTTTTTTGTAAGTTGTAGCCTTCAACCAAAGAGACGAAAAACATAAATAATTAGCAGAAATCGAAAGTATCAGATCTAAGTGAGTATTTCAAGCTTTGCTTTCATTTGTTGACCCATCACTCTATTTCACTACGAACGAAGATAGTTTGATGCATTAAATAAATATATCACTGAGGAGATCTGCGGAAGGACGACAAAAACCAAGGTCGCGTTTGCCGGAGAAAAGGACCAATAACCGTCAGAGAAGCGAACCAATAACTATCGAAGGTTTCTGATGGAGGAGCAGCAAGAGAGAGAGAGAGAGAGAGCGTCTTTCAAGGGGTATAATATGTCTTTTGAGTGTTTGAATGGAGACAAGAGAGATAAGCAGGCTCAACGAATAAGCCATTTTTTTTTTAATAAATCTCATCAGAACTCAAAGTGAACACATTGTGAAAACTTTCTTAGAAATATCATTCTAGTTTATGAACACACCATAAATCTATGATGATATAGTTTGTGAACATATTATAAACATACAACTTGTGAACACAATGTGAATCTTGTGACCATTCTATTAATAAAATTTATTAAGATTGTTTACAATGCGTTCACCATGTGCTCACCTTGGTTGCATGATATGTATGTTAATGCATATATAGTAGAGAAAAGATGAGAGAGAGAGAAAGATATAAGTTAGAAATTTCCTAAATAAGAATGTATTAATTTTTATTTAATAAATAACAATAATTATATCTTTAATTATCTCATTAGTTAGTAATATTAATTATTTTAAATCAGTGTTTTATGATCGTATTTGATAGTTCTTAAAAATGATTGAACTCATATTTAAAGTTGTATAAACTTAATTAATAAAATATCAATATTACCATTAAAATAGGAATAAGAAGCAAAATTATTAATTAATTTTTATATGTAATTTAGATTAAAAGTTTTCAAAAAATTTATATTTTAAAACGACCCATTAATCAATTAAATTTATATTTTTAAAAAAACTGATTTTTTTTATTAACCTAGATATCCAACCTGCTATGCGAGCTGATTAATCTCAGAACGACCACCTAAAGAAAGTGATTCATTGACACTGTGTTCATCAAACTTTTTTATATGAAGAAAAAGAAACGAAATAAGAGAGAAAAAGAAAAGTAAAAAAAACTCGTGTTTTTAAATTTTTTAAAAGAAAATAATAGTAAATTTCCTTCCAAATATAAAAGGAAAGAAAAAAGAAATAAATAAATAAAACTAAAATATTTTAAAATTTTATTAAAGTTATAAAACTACTCATTTTTTTTATTCCAAAAGATATATTTTTAATAGTATATTAACAAAAATGATAATTTTCCTTTTTGGTTTAATAATAAATTTTTATAAAAATAATAATTAAATATTTTGTTATAAGTGTAATTTAATGATTATCTTAATTATATTTTAGATTTTTTATATTTAAAACGAAATGTTTATTCTGTTATAAATTATGTTTATCTGCAGTTAGTTACATGAATTCAAACATGAAACTTTAATAAGTTGTAATTACGCACAGTTTACTTGGAATCTCAAATTTTAAGTAATATGCATCAATAAACAGTACTTTATGCATAAAAAAAAGGTTTTAAGAGTATTTATCAAATGTTTTATAATACAGTATAAATTTGTTAATAATTAAACTAGATGATATTCGCACAATGTGTATCTCGATTTTAGTGTTTCGTTTCTTTGTCTTAGTCGATATTATAATACGGTTTTATGTGGTTTTGAGAAAACGATAATGTTTTTATTTTTGAATAAAATATAAATATGAAGATATTATAAAAAAAATTGATATTAGTACTAAACTAACTATTCAAAATTTCTCGTTTTTTGATGTATTTCTTTAATTCATTTTTTTTAAAATTTTTAGTTTAATAATATAATTTTTATAAATATAATAATTAAGTATTTTGTTAGAACTCAATAATTATCCTAATTATATTTTAAAATTTTTATATTTAAAATGAGATGTTTATCTTGTAGTAGTTTATGTTTATCTGCAGTTAGTTATACGAATTCAAACATGAAGTTTTAATAAGTTGTAATCTCGAATTTTGAGTAATATGCATCAATAAACAGTACTTTATCTATACTATATTATAAAGCATTTGGCTAAAACTCTTAAAAACTCTTAAACTCTTAAAACTCTTAAACTCGTTCATCCGTAAACAATTTCATCCCTATCCGATTTCATCCAATAACTGAATTTGTGTAACTAACTGCAGATAAATACAATCAAATACAGGATAAACATCTCATTTTAAATATAAAAAATCTAAAATATAATTAGGATAATCATTGAGTTCTCAAAACCTCATAAAACCAATGTTTACTTAAAATTCAAGATTACAAGTAAATTATGCAAAAGTACAACTTATCAAAGCTCGATTTTTGAATTCGTATAACTAATTGCAGATAAATATAATCACATAGAGGATAAACATCTTATTTTAAAATATAAAAATCTAAAATATAATTAGGATAATTATCGAGTTCTAAAAAAATAATTAATTATTATCTTTATAAGAAAAATATATTATTAAACCAAATATAAATTAATTCGTTATTGTACCTAAATTAAATTATAATAAAAAATTAAATTAAAATATTACACAAAAAATGAGAAATTTTAAATAGTTAATTTGATACGAATATCGATATATTTTTGTTATGCATAAAATACTCTATATTGATGCATATTACTTAAAATTCAAGATTACAAGTAATTATGCATAAGTACAACTTATTAAAGCTCGATGTTTGAATTCGTATAAATAATTGCGGATAAACATAATCAAATAGAGGATGAACATCTCATTTTAAAATATAAAAAATCTAAAATATAATTAGAATAATTATCGAATTCCAACAAAATAAATAATTATTATCTTTATAAAAAATTATATATTAAACCAAATATAAATTACTTCGTTATTGTACATAAATTAAATTATAAAAAAATTGGATTAAAAAATTACACAAAAAGTTGAGGAATTGCAAATAGTTAATTTGATACTAATATCGATATATTTTTGTCAAATTTTTATGATATCGTCAAACATATATTTCATTCGAAAATAAAAACATCGTCGCTTTCTCAAAATCACATAAAGCCATATCATAACATCGACTGAGATAAAGAATAAAATGAAATATTAAAAACACGATGTATCTCGCTGCATTGCGCGAGTACGCTTCTAGTACATAAAAAATGATTTTTAAGAGTTTTTATCAAATACTTTATAATATAGTATAGATAAAGAGAAATATCTTCTTAGTTTAATAATATAAATTTAAAATGATGATTTAAACTCAATGCGTGTAGATTGAGATGGATAAACCTCAATAAACACGTGATAGAGTTTTGACACATTCTTGGTAGATATCACACCCAACTGAGGCCTCCATTTACATCGATCCTTTTCTTCCCCACCAACCATTCTTAAAGTTTTTTAATCCATTTTTTCCAAAATATATGGATATATTTATCGTCTTATGAAACATTTACACGTGTTTAAAATGTAACGACCATCCTATAGTGATTAAAAGAAAGCAAATTTATAGGCTTTTTATAAGTTTAAAGTTGTAAGTTACCAACAACTTTCATCATGGTCTTACGTTGAATTTAAGGTAATTGGGTCAACTGAAATTGGTTGGGACGGTACAAATGGATATCAAAGTGGATTCTTGTACCGTCGAGACGATGGGTCAAACCTCATCGCACATGATACATTCTAGAGGTAGGTGTTTGTAACATCGTAGAAGAATCTCATAAAACCAGTTATAAGGAGAAAGATTCTGAACAGACCTGACGAGAATGTCATGTGTTTAAATGCGAGAGTTTATAAGAAAAGTGAACTTTTTAGCTTCTTAAAACTCAGTTCTAGCTACCAATAATTTTCATTATTATTTTTAATAAATCCGAAATTATTGGGTCCTACAAAAACAATTAAATTGCTTTTTCTTTATTACTTTATTTATATACTATATTATAAGGCATTTGCCAAAAAAAATTTAAAACCATTTTTTATACATGAAGTACTGCTTATTGATTCATATTACTTAAAATTCAAGATTACAAGTAAATTATACATGAAATACTGGTTATTGATTCATATTACTTAAAATTCAAGATTACAAGTAAATTATGCATAAGTACAATTGAATCGGTATAACTAACTGTAGATAAACATAATCAAATATAGGATAAGATTATTATTTTAAATATAAAACTAAAAAAATAATTAGGATAATTATTGAGTTTTAATAGGAAAACTTAGTTATTATCTTTATAAAAAATTAATTATTTCGTTGTTAAATCTAAATTAAATTATAGAATAAAAAATCAAATTAAAGAAATTACATAAAAAATAAGAACTTTTATATTTTTTAATTTTTATGATATCTTCAAATTTATATTTTATTAAGAAAAAACATTGTTATTTGCCAACATAAATAGAGACCAAAAAAATAATACGAAACAATGAAATCGAGATATATCGCACTGCATTGCATGATTACCCTTCTAGTTATAGAAAAGCAAATGGTTTTAATATACTTTTAGCATTATCATATGCAAATCTTACGAAATCCCGTGAAATTTCAACCATATTTTTTGAGATTACAAATCTTTAAGGGATTTCATATCCAAAAATCCTGCAAACCAAATATCAGATTGGAATCAAAATCTTTCCATTCCTACAAACCAAACGGACTTTGGTTTTCACACAAAGAGAATATTAAAAAAAAAAAAAATTGATACATATTCTATTTTTCACATGGAAAAGGGTTTTGACTCTCAACTAAAAAGTGGTAGCATAAACATGTGTAATACCAATAAGAATAAGAACGGAATATAAAACACATTCAACTGCATACCTTGAAAAAGATGGTTGGGATTCCATTGTATTAAGAAAGACCTACCATCCATAACTTGCACCTTATCTATTAAGACAACTACATCACTAATCAAAACCTAATTAAGCCTCAACAAAACCCAAAAGACTCCCCTCATCTTATTCTCTAACTCAACATTTGAATCCAAATCCCTCTCTCTCTCTCTCTCTCTCAACAAACAAATAAATATATCATCTTTTTATAAAAACCAACCATTTTCATGTTACCAAAAACTTTCTGATTCTACTAATTACTACTTAAGCTGCACAGCTCTGCTGGTTCATCCATCTTCAATGTGTTGATCCAGGCAAGTTCTTCATTGTTCAGCTCTCCAAAATCCCAATCTGGCAACTCGCCCGCGTCTTTATCGTCAAATCCGCAGAGCTGAAAATCATCAAGATTGCCAAACCCTTCCAACGGTGCAACAAAGTCATCAAGAAACGGTGCACCCACATCCAACCCCAGGTCCAAATCGTTGCCGATTTCAGCCAATGTCAAAGCTTCATCGTCTAGTTCACCAAACCCCACATTAGGCAACAGATCAATCGAATCTTCGTCAATGACAGAAGCACAAGCATCCATCTTTTTGTCATCGCTGATGAAGATTTTGGTTATGGAGGATGATTCCATTTCGAGAACCGAAGATGGCGATGTGTGTGCGATTACACCCACAGATTCTTCAGAAACGGCTTGTTTTTCATGATCAGAAACGATAACCAATGAAGAAGAATTGTTGTCTTTGTTGTTGTTTTGGATCTTGAGATTGTTAGAACAACTCTTTAAAGCTCCAGCCATTGTTTCAAACTCAAGCTTCTTGATTTCATAAGCTCTAGAAGCTTCCTCTGCAGTATTGTAAGTTCCTAGCCAAACCCGCCTCCCTTTGAACGGATCACGAATCTCCGCCGCCCATTTGCCCCACTTCCGTTGCCGGACACCTCTGTATTTCAAACCAGACGACAATTGGGGTTGACTTGGGGATTTAGTCAAAACCCTTTTCCTTTTCACTAAATTCTTCTCCCCATGGTTGCTATCTTGACAAGAATCCTCAGTCCCAAGAGTCTTTTCTTCGGCAACACAATCAGCACCCACCACGGGAATCTTGATTTCCCGAACAATCGCCTTACGCCCATACGGTTTCCCTGTGGGCTCATCATCATCATCAGACGAATCAGTCAAATCCGGATCATGACATATGATCCGAATGGTTCTCATCGGATCGATTTGTTCGATTACCTTCCCCCTCCTCTTGGGTTTCTTGTTGCAAAGATTCTCCCTATTCACCGGTAATTGCTTCCGGCCGTCTGGCATTTTCTCAAACCCCCACCAAAAAAACTAAAAAAAGAAAGAAAAAGAAAACCAAAAAAATATCTATCGAAACCCTAATGAAAAGATTGGCCTGTGATAATGTAAACAGGCCGTCTCAAGAACAAGAAAAGACTGGAAAACCCCTGTATGTGAAAAGCACCAAAACACTCCACTCCAGAACAAGTCCTGCACAAAACAAACAGAGATATCAAAGATCTGACAGATATACATACAAAAGTTGTATGTATTACAAACAAGAATTGAAGGATTTGGTGTACCGTTTTGGCCTCAAACGCATCGAAACTGT
The DNA here is from genome assembly GCF_001531365.2 of Cynara cardunculus var. scolymus. Taxonomy (NCBI): domain Eukaryota; kingdom Viridiplantae; phylum Streptophyta; class Magnoliopsida; order Asterales; family Asteraceae; genus Cynara; species Cynara cardunculus. Next base: position 3,584,030 of record NC_037539.1, read on the forward strand.
TGGCAAACGTAAGTGAAACCTCTGCTGACTGAAACAGCAGAGAGGAGAATAGCACCAGATTAACAAAGCAAAAGTAATCCAGAGCTTCAACGGAGCCCCAATCTCAGCCAATGAACTTGCCGACATAAAATCAGCTCTTCTTCGCTTTTTTCTCGCCTAAAACAACTCACCTATCTAAAACCCTTTTTCAACTACAAACACAGTAAAATTCAGATCAGATAAACAATAAAGTTCAAATTTTTCGGAACCCCATAAAATTCCCTCAATCCTGTAAACAGAACCGATCAAGAATCGACGACGTATTCGAAATTCAGAGGAAAAACACGTTTAAAATCAAAGCGATTTGCAGTCAATTACAACAATGGAGTAACATAAAACACGATTACAATTCAACCAACTACTTTCCCCTAAAAAAAGGGACAAAAAAAAGCTTCAAATTGAAACGAAATCGCAAAACCCAAATCGAAACAAAAGGAATTGATCAAAGCGAATGGCGTACCTGTGGGTGATTGTATCTCCCTCTCTGAAAACCCAGCCCCAAGTTGTAATGATTTTTTTTTCTCTCAGGACTCGGTTCTTTCACTGTTAATGACTCCGTTTTTCAAGCGGTCAAAACACAAATATGGGGTGGGTATATATAATGCCTTTTAATTATTCATAATTAAATGAAAATAAGGGAAAGTAAATAATGTTTCAAGTAATTAAAATATTTGTTAATTCACTGACGAATACTATTTGGGGTATGAATGTATGATGAGCTGTCATGGCCATCCATCATGCATGACCATACCATCCCATTCGTCATGCATATCATGCCACATTTTTGGCCCAGATATTCTTTAGCTGACTCGTCAAGCTAGACGCGTGTTACCACGCTCCCTTTGGTCTCCTATGGCGCGACAATTTCGATGAAACTCTACTTACTACTGGACCGTAGGAGTACACGCGCTGAGGGTGAGAAAGGGTAAATGGTTTGTGCGTTTCTTTAGTTTTTTGTTGAGGAGGTTAGAGGTAACGCCGCGAACCGGGAACGTAGATGACAGCTAATAGATATTTGGTCGTTTTTGGGTTTGACAATTGGGTGAAATTACCAAAATACCACGATAATATATTGATTCCCGTAAATGCCCCTGTGAGAAGGGAAAATATTCCTTTTCTAGGAGGAATTTGTTTCGATTAATATTTTGCCTTTATTGTGAGGGGAATAAATATTTTTCTTTTCTCGTAATTTTAATTTAATTATTACCTAAGATTTATTCATATCTTGGTTGGAGTATTTAATTGCCTACCATTAATGAATGATTTTCTTTATTTGTATGGTATTTTACCTCCAAATTATATTCATGGCAAAATATTTACTTTTTTGTTTTAAATAAACATATATAATACTCCTAAATAATAATTTCACACCTTCGACTTATTACCAAGGATAAATAAAATAAGGATCAGTTCAAGGGATGAGAATATGATTGTTTAAAAAGCCGTTGGTTTTAAGTTCGAGACCTATCCCCACTCATATGTCGTGTCACCGGGTGAATTTAAGATACTTGCACTGGATTCTTTGGGGGTTGGGTGCCGTGTGGAACCGGTTAGGATTGAATTATGGTATTATGATACTGTTAGGCATGGGCGTTCCAATCTTTTTGGAAGTCCTGTTACATCTAAAACTTTTGATGGCATTGTATAAGAGATAACAACATACATATATGTTGACCACAAAAGGACACTAATCCTAAATTATCAACAATCTGAACCAAACTTAAACTAAACCATTAATAATTTATATTTAAACCTAACCAATTTGAACTACAGCTTTACATAAATTGATGAAAATGTCCTAAACATATATAAAATTAGGCCCCAAAATTTTGGATATCATGTTCAAAATCTCACATTTATCATGCTAAGAAGCGGTCCTGCTGTTGGGGGCAGATTCAAGGCTTGGAATATGGTATATTGTGAAACCAGTTTTTTTTTTTTTTTTTTTGGGATCGGGTATAATTTATTTATGGTCGTTAAATTTGAAACTAAAAATTTTTCTAGGTGAAACCATAAATATCAAAGGTTGGCATTAAATTCTACAATTCTTTTGAGATTAATCGGTTGATATTATGATATTTGTTTTGGTTAGTTTAAACTTAACTTGTTTATATTTTGGATTAACTTTTTTTTATGATAAACTAAATCGAAAAAAAGTATACTGACATGTATAAACCTTAAAATTCAAGTTTGGTGTCCATTGAAGGAGCTAATAAAATGTATGGGACAACCTTCATCTCCTACATTTATAAGCACATACCAATTTAATCTAACATTGTGTTCTCAAATTCCAATTTTTATTATTACAATTGAAGGATTAGGGGTTGTTCGGTTCGTTTTCTATTAAGACATGTATGGATAAAACTTTATGTATTGATAAAGTTGTAGTTCGGTTGTTGTATTGAACAAACGGTATGCATGCCAGAATTGACCATTTTACCCCCAGTCTATATTTGTGTCCAAATAAAACAACTTTATCATAATCGACAGACTACAGCTACTGTTTGACCACAAGTATGTCCTTCCTTTGTTTGATCATGGATTCTTAAAATCTCCAATTTTCTTTTCCTAGTTACATCCTCTCTGACTTCGTTGTCCAAATCCAAAGGCTTGTTCTCTTTTACTTTCCATATTTGAAAACCAAATATATTTGTGGGCTCTAAATTACTTTCATGTTCCAATTTGAATTCATATCCATCCATTACCATCTTCTTGTTTTTGGCAATATGCACCCTCTGTTTCTATGTTCCAAGATTTATTGATTTGAATCCTCTAGATCAAATGTTCCCGAAATTGATAACACTTTCAAACCACCTCTAACAACAACAAGCAAATCAGATATACCCAGTTGTTGATTCAAATTAAACCTGAACCAAAAAACCCCTAAAATCGATGAACCCTAAATAAAAAAACAGATTCAATATTTTAAAATAATTAATATTTTTTCAAAAAAAATATATTTAATAATCAAATTAAATATTTTAATCAAATTAGTTAGTACATTTTTGACAACATAAGTATAAATTTAATTTTT
>NC_037539.1:3587243-3593390 GCF_001531365.2 Cynara cardunculus var. scolymus
TAAATAATTAGTAAATAATATTAATGTATAATATAAAATTAATAATTAATTAATATTTACTAATATTAGTAATAATTAAATTTTATTTATAATTACTAGTGATAAATAATAAGCAATATTAATGAGGTTATAATTGGAAAAATTGACAATAAACTACGAAAATGTTACTTCAAGTAACGTTTCAATAAGCTAGCTTATATGTATCCAAACATATATCCATATAATATACTACTTTGTTTTTGCCAACAATGCATAAAGCATCTCCGGCAGATCCCTCAAAAAAGAAAATATTTTAGGCAAAAAATTTATTCTAATATATTCTTTAAAATGGACAATACATGAGAGAGGGAATGTAAAATTCTCCAATTTTCCAAAAATGATTACAGTGAGAGTGAAATATTTATGAGCAATAAGTAATATTTTATTAAGTATAAAAATATTTAAACAATATAACTGATGTTATAATCTCCAAAATCGTGGATCCCTTAAAGTTGAGAGTTAGCTTTTGGATATTTTGAGTTTTAATTATCCATAATTTATATGTTGTTCATGGACGATGATTTTGTAATATTATTTATGATTAATAAGCATTTTAACAGAAAACAACCTTACACAACTTGATTGAGAATATATATACTAATACTACTGACATCAAGTGACCCCTTAAAATGATGTATGAAAACAATGTGTAGTAAAGAAATCTTGAGTTTGATTTACCAAAGTCTTTGATATTTCCACATTATATATGACCATCAATATAGTATGTTGTTCTATCCATCCAAATCTCATCAATGCAGGTAAGAATTATGAAGTTGATAGAAATGAATGTGGTAGACTAGAGTTTGGGTTTTGCAACAATGAGCAAACCAAATTCAAACTTCTTGGTGTGTGACAATTCAGCTCACATTAATAAATAATATAAGAAGACTGAGCATCTTATGTGGCGTTTGGTTCGCATAATGTTTTTTGATGGAATGGAATATGTTAAAGGAATTTGACTTTGAAAGAATTGGAATGAAATGTTGTTAGGTTTGACCACCTGTTTGGTTGGCAGACATTGAAATGTAATATGTTAAGAACTTGGAATATATCTATTTGGTTCACAGAATGTAGCTTTGGAATTGGAATGAAATGTTGATAAATGAACAAAATGTCCTTTTTTGAAAATTTATTTTTTTTAAAACTAAAAATACTTTAATAAAATAATTATTTAGTATGTAAAACAATATAAAACACACAACCGAAATATAACTATATTCCAAACGATGTTAGTAAACGACGGTGGTTGGTGGTGGTTCAGGTCGGTAGTGATCCACGGTGATTCAGGTCGGTAGTGGTCCACGGTAGTTCAGATAGGTGGTGGTTCAAATGGCRGTGGTCCACAGTGATTCAGATGGACGTGGTCAGCGGTGGTTCAGAAGGACGGTGGTCAGATTGGCGGTTGTTCAAATCATTGGTGGCAGGCAGTGTTCGACGATGATTCGGATTGGTGGTAGTCACCAATGGTTAGCAATGGTTCAGATCACTGGTGGTTCAGATGGCGGTCAATCAACTCTTTTTGTATCCCATTTGAATCTACCATATCTAACTGAAAAAATATTCATATTAAATAAAAATCAATAAAATAAGTAAATAAAAATGAAGTAGAAGAACTCAGATTCCATAGATCAGTCATGGTTCAAATCGGTGGTGGTTCAGATGGCGATGGTCGGCGGTGGTTCAGATGGTGGTGGTCAACGGTGATTTAAATCGATGGTGGTCGACGGTAGTCATATTGGGTTTTATGAGATTAAGGCATATTGGGTTAAGGGCATATTTGGCATTATAAAAATAGAGAATTTCATTTAATCCAAATATTATGTAGTTGCTAAAAAAAATTAAATTCCTTTATTTGTGGAATTTGTAGGATTTCGAAAATAACTTTCGTGAAAAGAAGGAACGAAACGAAGGAATGAAAGTTGGTCAATGGAATTCAACATTTCAATTCCATCAGATTCCTTCAGAATTTGCGAACCAAATGTCCCTTTATAAGCTTTTAAGTTGTAAAATATTAATAATTTGTTATCATGATTTTAGGTTGATATTTAAGTTTTTTAGCCGCTCTACTACTTTGGATTTGGTGTTACATGAGTAAATTTGATGATAATATTAGAAACTTGAGTATCTCATAAGCATTAAGTTGTAGCCTACTAATAACTCGTAGATAATTGCAGCCAACTAATACTAAAGTTGACACCAATCCATTATATTTAATCATGTTATAAGATAATGGATTTTATAGTTTATATACAAAATGTCTATGTATAAAGATGTCTTAAATAATATTGTAACTTTTTACATTTGAGTGATTTGAACCAAATCTCCCTGTATACATAACTAGAAGGTTACTCGTGTAATGCAGCGAGATATATCCCGTTTTATTCCGTTTCTGTAGATGTTATAATACAGTTTTTATGTGATTTTGAGAAAAATATAATGTTTTTATTTTTGAATAAAATATAAATATGAAGATATCATAAAATTTAGAAAATATATCAATATTAGTACGTATCAAATTAACTATTTAAAAGTTTTTGTTTTTTGTGTAATTTATTTAATTCAATATTCTTATTATAATTTAATTTAGATTTAGTAACGAAGTGATTTATTTTTTATTCAATAATATAATTTTTTATAAGGATAATAATCAAGTATTCTGTTAGAACTCAATGATTATCCCAATTATATTTTAGATTTTTTATATTTAAAATGAAATGTTTATCTTCTATTTATCTATGTTTATCTATAGTTAGTTACATGAATTCAGACATGAAGTTTTAATAAGTTATACTTACGCACAATCTATTTGTAATCTTGAATTTTAAATAATATGTATCAATAAACAGTACTTCATACATAAAAAATGGTTTTTAAGATTTTTGTCAAATGCTTTATAATATAACTAGAAAGGTACTCGCACGATGCAACGAGATATATCTTCATTTTAATGTTTCATTTTAATTTTTTGTCTCTGTTGATATAATACGATTTATATGGTTTTGAGAAAGATAACGTTTTTACGATTTAAGGGTTGTTTGGTAGTTACTGAATGGTTTGGTGCAAAATGATTAATAGACTCTCATGATATAGTGCAAAATGAAATATAATTGTATGGTAATTGTTTACAATGAAATTAGGGCGTTGAATGGTTAATAGAAACCAATGATACAAAATCATTCAGAAGGTTTTAGAACCATTAAGAGGCAAACTTTCTTTTGCCAAATAAGATTCACCTCTTAACGATTTAGAAACTGACTCTTAATGGAACTGTTAAGAGGCAAACAAACAACCCCTTAGTGAAATAATTTATTTTTGGCTTAACAATAAAATTTTATAGAGATAATGATTATGTTAGAATTCAATGGTTATCTTAAAAATATTTTAAATTTTTTATATTCAGAATGAGATATTTATCCTATATTTGATTATGTTTATCTGCAGTTTGTTATACAAATTAAAAAACAGAGCTTTAATAAGTTGTACTTACGCACAATTTACTTGTAATTTTAAATTTTATGTAATTTGCATTAATACACAATAATTCATGCATAAAGAATGAGTTTTAAGAGTTTTGTCAAATACTTTATAATATAGTATAAGATATAGATAATTTTATTTTATTTATATTTTATAACAAAGTAATTTATTTTTGTTTAATAATATAATTTTTTATAAAAATCATAACTAAGAATTTTGTTAAAACTAAATGATTATCTTAATTATATTTTAATTTTTTATGTTTAAAATAAGATGTTTATCATGTATTTGATTGTATTTATCTGCAGTTAGTCACACGAATTCAAAAATAGAGCTCTAATAAATTATACTTACTCACAATATATTTGTAATATTGAATTTTAAGTAATATATATTAATAAATAATATTTCATGTATAAAAAATGATTTTTTTATCAAATATTTTATAATATAATATAAATATACATTTTGTATAAGTTTTTTAACAAATATTTTTATTTAATAATGATTTAAAGGAAACCTATTTTTAAAGGATTTGGAATATTTGAAGTCAACCTTAAGAAGACCAAGAAAGAAGATTCTCGTGATCTTGACTTTTGTTATTATTTTAAATAATTATATTATTTTAATATTTCTAAAGCAACCGCCAAAATCATTCAAATACCTCATCCACATTTGGTTGGTAGATCTTCCATTTTTTCCAAATGATTTTTCTCTTATGGACCGTTTTTCAAACACTTATTCGAGTAAGGGGTTGTTTGACAGTTGCTGAATGGTTTAGTACAGTATAATTAAGTGGTCCATATGATTAAGAGACTCTGTATGATTTAGTGTCAGATAGAAAAAAGGTTGTTTGAAAACTGTTCTGAATCAACTGTCTGAATGACATAAAATTACCATTTTACCCTCGGTCTTATGTTTAATGAAAATTAACGTTTGACAACAGTTCTGAAGAAAATTTCTAAATAAAAAATAATTAATGGTTCAAGCCAATACATAATATTATATCAATCCAAACAAACATGACAATGTTTGTTCAAGTTTTCGCGTAACAAAACATCACATGAAACACAACTTCAAACCTAATATTTTGAGTACAACATCTAATTTAAAAAAGTTTGGTAAACGACCCCTTAGGATAGAAAAGTTTACAAGAAGATAAATGCAGATTGTTTATCCACCATATAATTCTTATACCCAACAAAAAGATAAATACACATTCTTTATCCACCATATAATTCTAATACCCAACCTCTTGTTTTGGTAAATGTGGAAGTCCAGTCCAAGCACCCCACCCCAATATCATCAATATTATAATAATACTCAAATTGTACCAAAATCGTGGGAGGGAATACATAAAACCATGGATTGTTTTAATTCCAAATTGTCATCTCAAAATTGGTTTCTCCATCAACCTAGAAGAAGCATCTGGAGGTTTGTTAAAATGCTTTTTCTATTAGAAGGCTTGCTGAGGTTTCTATTGTTTTCAACGATGGTGGCAGTTGTGCCAAGCTTTACAGCTACAACATTAATAGAGATTCAGAGAGGATCAAACAAGGTACAGCTTGTCTAGGGTTTATGATTCAGAAGAAGGGTGAGACCGAGGATGAACGAGAAGAAGGTTTTGCTGGTGCGATTCCTACAACCGATCGATAGAACAGAGGGTCGCTTGGAGAAATCAAGGGAGCCAGACCTGGAACGATGATTAGAGAAAAAATAGGGAGGGCAAAGCTGTCAAAATTTCACATTTGAATCGTATGGAGGGCATGTGGGTGAAGGAGCGATTCAGATCTAAACTTACCATTCAAACTTTTTAAAAACCTATCCAAACAATAAAATGTCTAACCGAATCAGACCCTCACCTCTTAATGGTATCATTAAGAGGTAAACAAACATCATCTAAGTATTTATCAAGTCACATTACCTTACCAGATGAATATAGTAAAGACTAAGAATCTTACCCGGTAAGAGCAAGAAAAGGACCATGAGTCTTACCCGGTAAGTGAAGGCGACGACTCTTACCACAGTAAGTGCTTACTGTAACACCCTAAAAAAATCCAAACCGAAAGTATCTAACGAGAACCAAAATTTTAAATAACAACAAATTTCACCCGACAAAAGTAATAGTCTATAAATACAAAAGAGTCTTTCACGAACCAACGCTTCTCTCAACCCTTCAGAGCCCCACCGCTAAAGGAACCTAAAAGTAAATATAACAAGAAAGAGAGAGGGTTAGGCTTACGCCTAGTGAGTCCAAACAAAAGAGTTTTCATAAACACAAAGGAACATATATAAAAATACACATGTAAAATAGTTGATGTAACTTTAAACAGGAATAGAGACAGTAAGACCTGAATAACTCGAAGTGGAACAAATAAACATCCGAAAATAACGGGGGAGACCCGATTTACCGTTGATTATGACAGACACAAAGTAAGTCATGAAATCCACGTTGCAGAGCATCACTTACAGGTATAAATACCATCGACATCAACCTAAACCAATCATGTAGTCAGTCGTGATCATAAGCTCTTTACCTCGGTAATTACATAATAATCACAATGCCTATTACCGAGTGAAAGTGAGAGGATGATTTGGTGATTACATAATAATCACAATGCCTATCACCAA
>NC_037539.1:3593650-3602219 GCF_001531365.2 Cynara cardunculus var. scolymus
AATTACATAATAATCACAATGCCTATTTCCGAGTGGAAGTGAGAGGATGATTTGGTGATTACATAATAATCACAATGCCTATCACCAACTTACACCATCCTTCACGCATATGCAAAGAAACGACTTTCAAGTTTATAAACTCAATACAGAGCAGTCATATACTTAAATTCGGTACCTTAAGCATAATGGTACCTATTCGACATTAAGACCTTGCACATGTCCTTATCTGAACGGAATATCCCTATTTTTGCAAAAAGACCTCACACTAAACGGCGGGGGTTTTTAGAGTCTTATGGCCATAACTATGATATCTAAGTACTCTATCAAGTAATTAAAGCCATTTTCCCCAAACTTCTATTACCAATATAGACGGGATTCCTAGCTAGTCCATTTACCTAAAAGGAATCTTATTTCCAAGTGAGCAAATGATTTCACTAATGAACAAAAATAGGAGGTAAGTATATTTGTACCATTTCATACGTATGAGGTCCTATTATAAGGGTAAGATGAACTTACCACTAACACTTAATAGAAGAATTGACCTCCAAGTCCATACTACTTAACACTCCGAGTATAGAAGTTATTTAAAGTAGTAACCCCAGCCTAAGGATGTAAAACATAAAACATCAAAGATAATCTCAAATGATTTTCTAAGGTAATGCAATTCCACCTACAAACCGAGTGTAACTCTACGAACAATTTATATCGGTTCCCACGGTTCTTTGACGGTTCGTAATCGGTCCTCATCTTTCAAATAAACTTTGGGCCTTTGATAGACCAAGCCACAATCATTCATGGTCTCTAAATTGTGACCCAAGTCTATAAATCATCTAAAGGTAATAAGATCTAAGCATTAAGAGTGTCGGTACATATGACATATAACAATTTAAACAAAAATAAGATGACCATATAGTATGAACTCACTTGGCGGGATTTAGGAAAAATCTCAAATCTTAGAACTAACAGGTAGCGCCTGCTGCGGCTGCTGAGAAGCGCAGCAAAGCTGCTGGCTGTTCTTGCTGCTGATTTTGTTGTCGGTAACGAGCGCGGAAGACAGCAGCTCTTGCTGCTGTTTGCTGTCGGCTGCTATCGGACCGAATGAAGAAAACGCAGCAGTTGCTGCCTGCTGCTGTCACTAGCTGTTGCTGTCCAAAACGGCACGGCAAAGCCTGCTGTTTGCTATGCGCGAGGAGAACGAAAGGCACGACAGTGCTGTTGCTGCCCAAAACGACACGGCAACGCCTGCTGTTGCTGGGCTTGGCGTGCAGAAACAAGAAAAACACACAGCAATGGTGCTGTTTGGCCGAGGTAAAACAGAGGGAGACGCAGCAGTTGCTGTTGCTACGGTTGCTAGCCGAGAAACAGTCCCGGCTGCTGCTGCTGTTGTTGTTGCTGGTCGAAGGGAAAACGGACAGCTTGCTTCCGGCTGTTGCTGCTGCAGGTTTGGCAAAGAAGCCGGAGGAGGACAGCACACACGGTAAGCTGTTTGCCGCTGTATCGAGAAGGCACACAACACCCACCACTCACTGCTGTTGGTTGGCGAAGGGAACRGACAGCTTGCTTCCGGCGGTCTGAGATTTTCAAGAAGGGATGCTTAAAACCCTCCCCCTTCACTTTTGAACCGAAGGTCTTTCTTCTTCTCTTCTCCTTTTCTATTCTCAAAAACCGAGTGGAGAGGACTCCCTTTTCCCCATGCAACTCCTCTTTTCCCCCCTAAACAAACAATAAGGTATGGTAGGTAAAGACTCTCAGGCAGAGAAGGACATCCTACCCACAAGAGTCTACTGATAGGATTCGAGTGCAGGGTAACCCCCCCCCCCCCTTTTCTTCCTTTTTTTTTTTTACAAGCAAGTACATATAACTAAAGTAAAATAGTTAGAAAGGAACTAGGTGTTACACTTGCCAGGTGAATTGTTGCATACAATGTCGTTTTGATGGATTAAAATCTTACATGTTAAGTAAATAATAGTTTTAAATTTTACCGGTAAACACTTACCCGGTAAGTGTTTGGTAAACGATCATTTAGTATCGACAAATTGTAAACTTGAAATCATAAAATCTTTGCAATTTTTCGGATAACCGTACGTTTTCAATTCAATTTATGTGCATCGACTTAGTCTCAAGCGATTATAAATAGCGTGAAATCATTGCAGGTAAACCTCCATGACCATAAAAACTTTAATAATGTTTGGATTTGAATCCGAGGAAGATAAAATATTTCACTAACCAAAATAGTTATAATTTCTTACATTTGATGATAATTAAAGAAATATGAATAAACAAAAATGAGAACTAAAACAAAGGTTATATAAAACTATCGTTTTAATTAAATGAAGTTTAATAATTAAGTTTCTTAACTATTTATTTGAATGGAAAAAAATTAAACTTTTTGATTTTGAATGATTAAGTCTCTAAACTAATTTTTTGAGTTAAAAAACATTAAACTTTCTCATTTTAATTAATTAAGTCCCTAAACAATTAAAAAAATTCATCGCACTTCTAATAATTGGTTACCCAAATCGTTTTAATCCAAAAAAGATTAACTCAACCGATTAGTAAAAGTAATTTATTTATTTAATGTAAAAGTTTAATGTATTTTTTATTTATTTAAAAAAATAGATAAGAGACCTAATAATTCAAAAATGAAAAAAAAAAAATTAATGGTTTTCTTATTTAAAAAAATAGTTTAGAATAAGCCATTCAAAATAAAATATTTTGTTGGTTTTTTTTTTAAACTTTTCCTTAAAAAAGAATATGACATATCATACTTAAATGAGGATTTTGAGGGGGGAAAACTAATGAACCTAGTTAGATGTCTAGAGGTTAAGGACAACTGACAAATTTAAGTTTATGGTAGTATTTTAATGTACCAAAGTATCAATCCGACTAACCCAAACAACCCGTACAATTTAGGTTGGGTTGCACTTTGGTTTGATTTGTGTTGGGTTAAGATTTTTCAAATCACAAACATTTAGTTGGATTGTTCAAATGTCTTCAAACTAATCAATCCAACCCATGAACACCCCTAATTGGACGGACAATAATGTGTGTTTATCAATCTTCTATGATATTCTTGATTTTTTTGATCCATTTATTTTGGTGAGAGAAAAAAAATATTTTTTGCCATGTCGTAGTTTATTATAGTACTCAATGTGGTAGATCCGGTTCTTGTTCTATTAGACTGTGTTTGGTACATGGGACATGAAGAGACAAGACATAACAAAACTCATTGTTCCATGTTTGGCTCGACATGGTTAAGGACCAGAAAGTCATTGTCCACGTTTAGCGTGATATGGGACAGGGATAAGGACCGCGTAGGACAAGGTGAGATACAAAAACATTTTTTTTTGTATCCACCAAAAAAGGTGGAACAAGATAAGACATACTAAAAAAAAATCTAATCTACCCTCATTTGATATAACCCTAATATGTATTTGTTCAATGGTCACCACTCCCCATCGTCATCGTCATCGCCGCCACCACCACCAGTGGTTACCGATAGCCGTCGTCGACCAGCATGGGCCACCTTCACTACTACAACCACCATCGGCCACCTCTACTACCACAATTACTTCTACCTTCACCACATCAACTACAATTACCTCATCCACCATTGCTAGTTGCCACCACCACTACTGTCCACCATCTTTACATTCTCTTTAGTCATCATCATCCACCAGCCACCATAATCTCTACCTTCACCAGCATTTTCACTGCAACAACCTCCACCACGCCTCTTGTTCACCATCTTAACATCATCCATAGTCATCTTTGCCCACCACCACCACCACGGGTTACCACAAACATCGCCCACCACCACCTCTACCTCCACCACATTAGCTACAACTACTTCCTCCATCACTGTCAACGGCCACCACCACTGTCAACGGCCACCACCACTATTGTCCACCATCACTATTGTCCACCATCTTCCTGTAATCCGTAGTCACCATCATCCACCAGTCAACACCGCCTCTACCCCTGTCACCATTGTCGCTACAACAAACCAGTTTATAACAATTATAATTTTTCATTCAAATTCGTTTTATTTTTTGTCTCTATCGACATAATAAAGTTTTATGTGGTTTTGCGAAAGCAATAATGTTTTTATTTTTAAATAAAATTTTGAAGATATCATAAAAATTTGAAGAAAATATATCGGTGTTGGTATCAAATTAACTATTTAAAAGTTATCGTGTTTTTGTGTAATTTCTTTAATTCAATTTTTTACTATAATTTAATTTAGGTTTAATAACAAGTAACTTATTTTTAGTTTAATGATATAATTTTTATAAAGATAATAATTAAGTATTTTGTTAGAACTCAACGATTATCATAATTATATTCTAGATTTTTTTATATTTAAAACGAGATGTTTATCATGTATTTGATTATGACTACTTGCAGTTAGTTACACGAATCCAAACATGAAACTTTAATAAATTGTATTTACGTACAATTTGCTTGTAATCTTAAATATTAAGTAATACACATCATTAAATAGTACTTTATGTATATAAAATAAGTTTTTAAGAGTTTTTGTTAAATGCTTTATAATACAGTATAGATATATATATATATATATATATATAAAATCATCAAACATTTTTTATAGGCAACTTGTCTAATCCTGTTTATCTCACCCTAGTCGTCGCAAACACTAGACAGACAACTAGACAAGTTGTCATGTTTCGTTCTGCCTTGTTCAGTCCAATCATGTTTGCATATCAAATGATATATGTCCATCCTATTCAAATACTAAACACATCCTCAAAAAATGTACCAACTAGTTTATTAACTATATTTCATCACATGTGATATTAAATCAACTACGTATCAAATAGCTTATTAACTAGTTTGTCAAACATAATTTTAATCATTTAAAATATTTTCTTAAAAAAATGAGGTTTTCCATTTTTAAAAAATATCCTAAAACACACATAGGATGATCATGTTATAATCCCCACTTTGTAATTGTAGCATAGATATTTTATATTAAAATGTTAAAATAATATTAGGGTTATGAAAAGCATGGAGGAGTAGAATTAGAATATGAATAGATAGTGATGGAAGGAATAGAGAAAGCACGTGACGGAGTTTGTGACAGTGCCACCTCACCTCACCTCACTTATCAGTTATCACCACTCACCTTGTCCCCCAACCACAACTAATTTCCCTTTTATTTTCTTTTCAAATATTTACAAAAAATAATTTAAATATTTATAAAATATGGTTCTTTTAGAATCCGCATTTAGTGTAATCCACAGGACCTACATACGTGTTGGATTTTACCGGTTAAGCCTTAAAAAACATTGATCTGAAAAAAGCCCGATTGGGCTCTTTATCAAACCTAAAGCCAGGCTCGGGACTAGAAAAGCCCGACCGTTTTTCTTTACACGTTGAAAATGAGTTTGGAAGCCTCGGGCCTTGTGCATCTCTAAGGAGTATCTCATACAACCAGAGGAATGCCTCATACACTAATGTCGTATTTATACAACCTAGTACAATGCCAAACATATCTTAGCTTTTGTGTTATCAAAATTGTTTCTCGGCTTGCTTCTAATCCTTTCCTTTCTCACTAATCAACACATGAACATCATATCACATAAGTTAGATCAAACCGTCATTGTTTAATTAAATGACATCTTAAAAATTACCTATTTGACTTGAGAATCAACTTGTTCCCATTTCATGGTTATGCTGTAATTCTACCCTAATTTCATCAAAGTCATTTATTTGCTTGTTAATTACCATCTAAATATTCAATAACAACAATCACAAAAAACCTCAGTCATTAAATCAAGTAAATTCTTTTAATTTCAACCGTTTATTGTTTCAAGATAAAAATCTACTGCTATTCGTTTTCTTTATAGCCTTTTCTTTATCATGCTTCTAATCCCATACGAATAATATATGAATCTTGTATACATTTTTCAAGGAATGATTCCTTTGCTTTAAAACCTACTTGATTTGGATTTGATTCTCCACTTAACTACTTTTTCTTCTTCAATATAACCTATTTTCTCATGAGAAAGGATGAACCATTTAGGGTTCCTATTTATGCCCCTAGCTTTTAGCCTTATAATTTCTTAAATTCCGTCTAATACTTCATAATAATTTTCTTCCTATCAAAATGCAACATTTTCAGTTATTGTTATGTCTCTTATCAAATAAGATGTTTGTTCTTTACGTTGCTCACCTAGTAAAGTAAGTAATGTCTGGTAAACACTTACATGGTAAAAGTATGGTAAACGACCCCTAAAACCAAATGTTTGGCGGTCTTGACACGAAGGAGATCCCATTTGCCTGCAAGCGAATAACCAAGTTCATCAAATTAAAATGAGTAATGTGTTCCTCGATTTCAAAATATTATGCCATTAATTGTCATACTTTTTCTCTGACAAACGCATGTATGAAAGTTAGGCCATGACCCAAATTTGGATTTTATTAATTAATTAGGGATTTAGGTCGTTTAATTTGACAAGCGCATGCATGAAAGTTAGGTCGTTTAATATTGTTTTCATCAAGGATAATTGTTTTTTTAGATTTTCTATAATCTAAAATAAAACTAACTTGATAACGGGTCACCATAATATCTTGGTCTACAGGAACAAGTCAAGTTTTTCGGGGTTTTGTTCTCTGATATCCAGGTTTGTGCGTATGATTGGATCTAGAGACGTTCCCATAAGAATTTTATGCCTTGGGACAGTTGGCTGACAACTCTGCTCCAAAATCCTAGTTGAGTATATTGTTCCTCTCGAGCTCTCGTTGCTTCAGTTGTTGGCAGTTGTTTGCTTTTTCGTGTAACTTTCTCCTCTTTTTGTTCTCTTCGGCTGTGGGTTACGGTCTACTTTTGTTTGCTGCATCTCGCTCTTTCTAGTCCATTATGACTGTATAACTTTTACCGCTCTTTTTTAATATATTATGTTGTTTATTTAAAAAAAACTAATGTTTAATTATATATTTAATTTAAAAACCCAAAGATTTGACAAAAATCTAGGATCTGGAAAGTGATTGGTTGAAAAAAATGTATAACATCCAAAGTGGAGGGAGGGACCGACCAATAAAATTATAGCTTCCGGTATTTATTATTGGAAGCCAGAGGGTAAATACGTAAATTCGCAAATGAGTCCTTAAAGCGATGCATACATGAACATGGCTGCCGCATTCATGTGCACATATCCCATCCAACCCATCCATCATATACCACATACATACATCATACATACATACACACACACATAGCACTAGTCTTCTTATTATATTTGAGAAACCTAGAAAAGAAGTGATCCAATGCAATTCCAAAACACTTGGTGACTGCTGCCGTTTAATTAATCATTAAGTATAGTGCTGATGTAATGTTTTTTCCTTAAAATAATGAATTGATTTATTAACATAATTTATATTTTATAATATATTTATTTAATATAAAATATATTTGAGTAGTGGAAGTGGTAGCGGTGATGAGTGGGTGGGTCTCCTTCCCCCAATAAAATAGGATTGCTTGGTTTTCCCGCCATCCTTGTCTTACGTGGCACTACCATTTCGGTTCAACCGCCTTTCTATGCCACGTCTTCTGCCTCCTCCGCACACGTGTTCACTTCACTGTATCATGTCATTTTCATATTTCTTTTATTATTATTATTCAAAAATAACTATATATCTTTTTCACATCCGCTCATTTTCATGCTTCTTTTAGTTAGGTGTTATTTACACATATGCTAATCTAGTAAATGCTTACCTATAAGATTCAATATTATAATTTATTTTGACAAATAAGATTTTAGTATATCAAAACGTATTGAATACAATAATTTACTGGGTAAGAGTCGTAATTTTCACTTACCGGGTAAGTCTTTCCATCCTACTCATCACTCTTACCCGATAAGATCTTTGTCCTTGTCATGTTCATCTGATAAGGAAATTTATTCGGTAAACACTGACTAAATAAGCGTTTAGTAAACGGCCTCTTAGAGTTAATTATATTTTTTTATTTGTATGGTTTTCATTCATTAACAGTTTGGTCTCTATTTTAAATTAATTATAATTAATTATCATATTTTTCTAATTTTGGTTTTTCTATATAATTCTAGTCAATAAAGTTGATTAACTTTAAAAGGTATTTTGATTTTTTACATTTTTTTATCATTTTCCTTTTTTTTTGGTTTTATTATACGTATTTTATTTTATAAGTTATACGATTTTTTCAATTTTTTGGCAATTTATCTACACTAGTAATTTACTTCTACTTGCATATAGTAATTTTGGTCGAGTTTTTTTCATACGGAAGCGGATCGGAAAATGCAATTCATGCATAATCGGATTGGACTGGAGAATGCCTCGTCATTAAAAAATTATAAATAGTTTAATTAGTTTATTAAGTTGTATATAAAAAAACCAAATATTATGAAGTATTATGTATAACAAACAATTCTTGTTGAATTAAAAAAACAATTATCTATACTATCTTATAAAGCATTTGGCTAAAACTTTTAAAAACTCTTAAACCCGTTCATCCCTAAACGATTTCATCCCATATATGAATTTGTATAACTAACTGTAGATAAAC
>NC_037539.1:3603534-3616067 GCF_001531365.2 Cynara cardunculus var. scolymus
TTAAAAAATTACACAAAAAATGAGAAATTTCAAATAGTTAATTTGATACTAATATCGATATATTTTGTCAAATTTTTATGATATCTTCAAACATATATTTTATTCAAAAATAAAAACATCATCGCTTTCTCAAAATCACATGAAGCCATATTATAACATTGACAGATAAAGAATAAAATAAAATATTAAAATCACGATGTATCTCGATGCATTGCACGAGTACGCTTCTTGTAAATTCTATATATAATTAGAAAACAAACGAGATTCGAACTTAGAAAGAGTTTGTTATAAGCCCATTCGGTAGAATGTGAAGGCCTATTTCGTTTTCAGGCCCACGTATCTTGGGTTTTGGTTGTCTTGTCTATGCTTGCTTGGCATTCAAGTAAGCAGTGATGGTCTAATAAATAGACAAATTAATCATTAACTTGATAATATATGAATAAACAAATTTAATGTATAATATTTAGACAAAAAGTTGATTACCAGCAACTTCAATCAGTCCCACATAGAGCCGATCTCCAAGGATCCCAATGAGAGAGGACGTTTTTTTTTACTCATTCAACAACTGAGGCTAGCGGAAGGACTCGTAATCTTGTCTTGTATTTGAACAAAATCGTCCTACTTTTTTGTCTAGAGAAATTTCATGCATAATTTTTATTCTTACTTCTTTAAGTGAATACAACACTCATTTTATGTTAATTCATATAAGTTGTGTTAACTGAACTTTAGAGGTACATAAGCTGATATGTGCAGTAACTTGAGCTGTAGTTGTTTATATCTTGTGCATATAGGGCTTCTACCATTTGAAAAACTTATAGCAGTCAAAACTAAATCTATCTAGGACTATCATAGATGTAAGAAGAAGTAGAAACAAGGGTATAAGTCTTATATACTCTAAGTATATATGTTGGTTATGTAAGTGGTAATAGATTAATTGTTTATGTAAATGTGACTTTGGGTGATCGGTATCAACACTAAGGACATCCTAAACACATGGTATTCCATCAACTACTATTCAGATACGAATATCATACCTCATTTGACATGTGGATAGCCATTTGCATAAGACTTCCTAATCTGGATAATCTGTGATAAATTTTGAATAATTGGTTACAAATTTTCTTTATGCTTATTAAATGTTACTGAATTTTGTTTTCTTTTGAACTATGACTTGTATTCTTATTTGGAACATGAATCACTTGATCACTTGACTTGTTAGATTGTATCTATTATAAACTCGTACTATAGACTCAATTTTGGGAGCACCGGTATTGAGATGCTTCCATGGCGAATAAAACTATCATGGCGTCATCAATTATATATGGTCCTTAAAAACGGACTTGATAAAATACTGGTCAATTAGAGGGCGTATGGATCGACCTTATGAACCAAAATAAATTATAGTCGTGGTTAAATCCACGACGAGAATTGTTGTGCTGTGCTCGCACCCTTTTTCTTACTCATGTCCGAACGGACTGATCATCCTTTGGGAATAACGCGTCCTCACGATGCGGTTTGGTCTTCGAAACATTTTGACTTTCTTTTGGATTATCACTTAACGTTATAAATTGCTTTTGAACTTGTTGTCTCACTATGATTTAGTTATTATTATCCATTCACTAAGCATTAAGCTTAGCTGAGATTTTCTTTGTCCTCGGCAAGTACATGACTTAGCAAAGATTTTGAGATAAGAGCTACGGAGATGACAATAATGAAGATAACTCATTAGGACATATTTTTGTTAAGTTTGTGATGACTAATGTAAATATACTTATATTTTGAGACCTTATTTTCATACATGTTGTTATCTTCGTTTGTGGTTATTTAATTATCTTTTGGTACATTATATTAGTTGCTCTGTTTTATATAATGCGTTGAATTATATTTTTTTTAATAACCAATTGTGGCGTTTTCTATCTTCAACCACGCAGGATGAGGGTGTTACAGTAAATGTAGAATCTGAATTAAAAATAAACTCGATTAAAAGGAATAATCTCGTAAGTACGATTGGTTTTGAACTTTTAATAATGTATTATCATAAATCTCAAATGAACATACAAACAAAAGAGAAGAAGTTAAATTTTGAAAAAGAAAAATTAATATGGTCTAATATTATTTAATAAGGATATAATAATAAAATATAACATGTACCAATACAAAAGATAGTTGTAGTGGACAATATGTAATTTAGAGGTTGTTTGTTTACCTTTTAATAATTTTATTAAGAGACAATATTTAAATCGTTAAGAGGTGAATCTTGTTTGATTAAAAAAAATTATCTCTTAATGATTATAAAACCATCTAAATGATTTTGTATCATGCACCTCGTTTAACCATTCGCCTTAATTTCGTTGTAAATAATATTAAACAATTATATTTTATTTTACATTATATCATAAAAACCTTTTAATTATTCTGACCACTTAATCATTATCCATCAAACTATTAATAAACTATCAAACCACCCCTTACATCTTAATATCACGTGATACCACAATTGTAAATACTTGAAAAATAATTATGATAATAACAAAATAATTATTCGAAAAACATTAATTTTGCTTTCGCATAATTTTCAGTTGAACCCCCTTAACAATCAATGAATTCCCATTTTCCACGATATCGAGAATTTTTTACCAATGGGTATATCCAACCCCTTGACCTCCGTCATTCTACTCTTCTTGTTACCTTTACCTTTCAACTCATCCAAAAAGTCATGTTCGGTTTCAACCAGTTCCAACTTCGATATATTGAAAACCAATGTAATGCCCTCGACCTCCACAGAAAATCCTCTTCCGACCCCAGTTAACCCGAGGACCGTAATTTTCTCAAGAACCAGGCCTTTCTCGAGAGCAAACGCACTTTCTTTCACATCTGACCACACTTTCACCACGCCCTTCTCAACCTTTGCGGTAAAATCGATATAAGTTGATTGACCGTTTCCCAATTTCATCTCGGGAAGCTCATCATTATCTAGATAAAGATTTCCTTTCGCCTCCCCTTCGGTGGCCCCGGCCGGAAAAGTCACAATGAGGGTAAACGGTGTCGTTCTTGCTTCTTTTGATACCATTCCTCCTCTTTGCATAGGAAGAATGGTGTTTTGATATAAATGGACATTGATCACGTGCAAGGGAGCATCCACCGAAAAAGACTCGGTTTCCTTCGAGACAATACCTCGACTCAAATCGAACAAATTGTACCAAGTTCCGGGAGGGAACATTACGCTTATTTTCGTTTGATGCTTGTCGAGAACTGGCGAGACCATTACGCTACTTCCGAGCAAGAATTGCGTGCTTAATCCATAAAGTTTTGTGATGTTCGGGAATGAGAAAAAGAGCGGGCGTGCAATGGGCGAACCTGTCGTGTGCGCCTCGTAGGACAACGTGTACAAGTAAGGAAGAAGCTTGTACCGCATACCTAATGCGTTTCTAGCCGACTTAGCTACGGACTTCCACCGGTAAAGCTCTTGTCTTGGGGAATAGTAGTTGGCGTGGTCTCTCGAGAAAGGGTAAAACGCTCCCAATTCGATCCAACGGTTGCATAACTCTTCGGTTGGCGCCGGGTAAAACCCACATATGTCCGACCCAACCATTGGAATGCCAAATATCCCAAAATTCAACATGGTAGACACCGAATACTTGAGATCATCCCAAGTTCCCTTGTTGTCTCCGGTCCAATGGGCTGCATACCGACCCGATCCCACAAATGTAGACCGGGTCAAGATAAAAGGGCGTTTTCCCTCGAGGCCTAGAAGGCCTTTGTGAGTGGCGATGGTCTCAGAGAACCCATATATGCTATGTGCATCGTACTCCAGGACGCCGTTATAGTGAACCGCACTTGTCGGTATAGTCTTGTACCCGATGGGCACAGGCGTTCCCGATGCATTGATCTTGTACGGCGGCTCGTCCCATCTCGTTTTCGTGATGTTCTTGCAATCCAAACAACAAATCCAACCGGGTCCAGTACCACTAGGGCACTGCTTTCCTTCAGGTATCTTGCATAGGCCTGAACAAAAATTTGAAGCCTCATTCATGTCTATCCAAAGCCCGTCTATGGGGACAAGCTCATGAAACCTCCGGATTTCATCAGCCCACCAAGACACGGTTTTCGGATTGAGGAAGTCGGGGAAGTTAACTGGCCCAGGCCAGACTTGGGCCAAATACGGCTTCCCGTGGTACTTGATGAAAACATCATTAGCAAGTCCTCGTTGGTAAGTTCCATAACTGGAATTAACGCCGATTCCAGGGTCATTAATGACGATGTACTTGATGCCATGGGAATGTATACGGTTCAAGAAGTCGAGCAGTTTTGGGCGAGGGTAAGTCTTGGGATTTAGCGTGAAATCTTTGTGTCCGTCCATGTGATCGTCATCATTCCAAATAACATCGAGAGGAATTTCGGCCTTCCGGTAGTTTTGGACGACGTCTTCGACCACAGATAGATTGTGGTAACCCCATCTGCATTGGTGAAACCCTACAACTCGAAAACGATATGCAAATCAAGTTCGTAGTTTGGATTTATGAATTATTGGTTTATAAAATAGATATTTTGACCATTAATAAGCGCACATGTTTCTGTTCGTGCCATGGGGACCTACACACATTTCTTCTTGTATGGCCAAAAAGCAACAAAATCTTGAAAGATTCTTGTTGGAAAAGAGACACCAAATCGATTCGATTCAATGCTAACTTGAACTATAAAATTTGACTCTAAGCTACTATAATACGTGTGTCTGTGTGTAATTAGCTCAACTTTCAGTAAAGCTTATGGAATTTGATTTTCATGGCTCTGTTTCCGAGACCTCTGATCAGTCAAAATATTCGGGGGAGTGCTAATGGCACCGCAAGCAATTGGGAATGTAAAAAGCATGTATTGATTTTGATGTGTGTGAAGAAGAAATTCATAGATAGGGATGCATTAATCAATGAATAATTTAGCCCACCCCAATATACTTTAAGCTGGTTTGCTTGTACTGACCTAGAGACCAGTAGGGCATAGGAGCAGGGCGACCAATAAGCTGAGTATACTGATCCACAACAGCAAGGGGAGAAGGTCCCGAGAAGAAGTAGAAGTCGAAAACACCACCGATTACTTTGTATGTCAAGGACGTCCCCCGGTACAACACATCCATTCCATTACTGTTCAGCAGCAATACCCCATGTGCATTTGCCTTCCCGTCCACATTCCTCAAATCCATATACACAGGGTGCGATCCATACAAATCCATATTCAGGTTAATCGCCGATTGATCCGTCGTCCACAGCGTGTACGGATCGTTTGGGTACAGCTTAATCCCGTGCGGCTGCGTGTTTTCTCCCAGCCCGTACAACGACGCATCTTTTGGCAGAGACGTTGAGATCTCCAGATACTGATCTTTAAACACCAGGGGATTGAAAGGGGAGGATTCGTCGGAGGCGGAATTGAAGAGCGTCTCACCGTTGGATTTCCTTCTCACAGCGAACGAAAACGGATCGGTGATGTAGCTGAATATCAACTCGCTGCCGGCGTATTCTGTGGCGGTGATGGTGGTTCCTGGTGATCGGCCGATGGAAGGCGGTGGAGGTTGTTCTCTTGGTAAGAGGTCGTACGGTACTTCCCATCTTTGCTGCTGTGCATCGGTGATGTGTACCCTCAAACGCTCATCCGTTTCATGCCTGAAAATCCGACAGAGACAGTAACCGACAGAAGAAACTACTATCAGTAATTACATTACAACTCCTTACATTATTAAAAATGTAACACATTACCCCCCTAAACTACCATGAAACATATGTAATCTAGATTTTTGGAACTGAAATAGGCTAAAATCGTTGAAATGAGAAAAAGAGCGGGCGTGCATCAGGACCGTAGATGGTGTGAATGAACTTACTTGACGTATAAGCTCAAGAGAGGGATATCAGGACCGTAGATGGTGTTTTTGTGGTTGACTTGGAGGTGGGCAATAAGTCCACCATCGGAGGATTCATCAATGGAGATGAGACGGTAGCCATTGCCAATTACAGGGGATTGGGAAGAAGAAGAAGCTGCAGAAGATGATGAGATGAGGATGGGAAGAAGAAGAAGAAGAAGAAGAAGGAGCATGGTGGTAGCTACAGAGAGAGATGGATATGGCAGATGTGTATAAATAGGAAAAAGGGAGGGAAGAGGGAGGAGTATGGAGGAAATGATTGTTTAAGTTGGCACAAAGAATTCATGACTCCTTTCATCTTGCCAATAATACATTTTTATTATATTATATGTAATTTATGTTTTAATAAAATGTGAGATATATAAAATTCTTTATATCCTAACGACTCTTTATAAAAAGTTATTGCTTATCTTTTAATATTACAAAAATAAATAATATTTTATAAGTTAACGGTATAATTAATATTGTAAATTTTAAGATATAGAAACCGTTTGAGATGAACGTAATATTTTTTTTTTTTTAAATCTTGATTTTTGACTTTTTATTTTGAAAAATCTGTTGATGATGTTTCAATGATCATTTATTTAAAACACTTATCGGGTCAATAATCTAATTGAATAAAAATGACAAAGGATTATGAAGCTTACTTGACAAGAGAAATGACAATAATCAAGATTTTTACCTAGTAAATGAGATAGAAGACTTTTACCAAATTAACGTCAACTAAATAAGAGAGCTTACAAACAATCCATTTTTATAGTTTATCATAAACAACAAGTTTATAATCCCCTTGTGGTCAAGGAGGTTCAAATGCGGTGACTCCGGGCTATCTGCAAAGCATGTGGTCATCCTAGAATTAGTCGACTCGTATAGCAGGTTGGATATATGGGTTAATAAAAAAAAACATACCTTATATTTTTTTCAATTATTAGTCATTGGTTTAGTAAGCGAGATATAGGGAATGTTTGGTTAGAGGTATTAAATAGTAATCAATAAAAATATAAGTAAAAAAAATTGTTTGATTTTTTATAATATAATGAGTTCATTCTCTTATAATTCCAAAATTTCATTTCTCATTAAACTGTAAAAAAGTTAATTAAAAGTATAGGATGCTAATGATGATTTTAAACTAACGATTCAATTACCAAATGATCTATGCAAATTGTTTGATTTATATTTGTATTTAGACTCTCTCTTTTTCGACAAAACTTATATTAGGCTTTAAAAATCTAATTATTATAATTATAAAAAATATATATATAGAGTTTGTTTCAAATACAACTCATCGTATTTATATAATCAATACAACCCAATAAATTGAGATATTTATACATGAAAAAAAAACATATCCTTCGATTGGGGTAAGATGAGTCGGTGGAATCTAATATTGAAGGTGTGAGGGGCACAAGTGAAGTGTGGTTGTATACCATTCATGAAATATTTAATAATAAAGGTCGTTCGTTACCTATTAAAAATTAATTTTCTAAATCAATTAAATGATTTCATTAATTACAAATATGAAAGTCATTCTTTAAAGTTTAAACCTAGTTCATACTTAAGATTACGCACACGTGTTACACAGCATCTCTATTTGAAAAGACAATTTCTATAATAAGAAATTCATGATTATTATATTTTTTATTAATAAAAGAATTATTTTATCATAGATTTATCAAAAATTTGTAATTTGTATTTCATGTTAAACTTGGTTAAATATTGGATTTTGTACGAATCTCCGAGCCTAAGTTACAATACAACAATGCATGATGTACAAAAGAGGGTCCTGGCCACTTTAGCCGCAGGCTTGGTCACGTCGGCCGTATGTCACATCGTTCCACGGTCCAATGAAGATAAATCGTTCGTGCACTAGGTCTCAGCACAAAGATGCAATCTGCAACCACGTTTTATATGACGTGGATGTAGTGCGGACGCCCGTGAGGATTAAATGTTTTTTTGGGCATGCACGCTTCTTGGTGACGTATTATTTTTTCCCTTTTGGTTTTTTTTTTTTTTTTATTTCATGTATATCTTCACAGTGAAAACTTCAAATTCAGATGTTTTGAAGCTTGTTCAATTTTCTGTACTGTTTTTGTACCAACAACGATGGATGCACTGCCCTTGGAAAAATACCATCGGATCAAAATAAAAATTAAAGGCCCAAAAAGTGAGTCAAAGGCTTTACTTAGATAGCCGGGCTAAAATGCCTAAGAGAAAAGCCCATTTCCTAAAAGTCACAACTCACAAGCCATTCTTTCTAGAGATAGTTAGGTAGGGTTTATTTTCTTAAATGGTGTTGAAATCTTATTTCAGTTTTGATTTATTAAAAAATGGTGTTGAAATCTCAAAGCTGAATCGATATGACTGTTTGTTTTTGTAAACTGATAAATGTCTGAATTTGTTTAAATTGTCTATTTTACCTATTATACAATTTTACATATTTATTCATCATCGTTACAAAATTTACATCTAAATTACATAATTAGCATTTATTTACACGAAGATATGTCATTGACAGAATTTAACATATTAAAATATATCAATTGAGAGAGGCGAAGATTGATTTAGTAAAGATCTATTGAGAGAAATGATCGATTAAGGTTAATCGATTGAGAAACGTCATTGTTGATGGGTTTGAAAAACCAATAAGAGGCAAATAAGAGGTTGGTTTACCTCTTACCAGATAAGAGAACAATAAGAGATAAATACTTCTGAAAAAATAAAAAATAAAAACAAACAGTCTGAATGACCCTAACTCTTAACGAATCAAATGTAAGAGGCTTATAAGAGCTTTTTTGTATAAAACAAACAAGACCTTAGATATGGTTAAAAATTAGTCCCTTCAAAACTCGACAAATCGATCCTTGTCCCGGTCCAAACCAAAAAATTTAGGGCCAATCCAAGTCCAATTATTGTTATCGGTCCCATCGGGTAGGTCCCAAATCCAGTTATGGTTTGGCCCGGTTAAAAAATATAAATTTTTTATAATTACGATTGTTGGAATTTAGTGTTGAAATACATTTTTAATAATATATTTAAGTAGATAAAATCTTAAAAACTTCAAAAAATTATAAAGAACTTGAATTTTTTGATTTTTTTTTTGAAAGAATCGGGTCTATACAAAACCGGTCCCGGCCCCCAAAAAGACCATGATATTCCCTAAAATATGAAATCGGTTTCAAATCGTTCGGCCATAAACCGATCCCCTATCGATCTTAATCAATCTCAGGCAGGGCCAAGCCCTATTTAACCATCTCTACTCTTATACAACTAGTATCAATTGAGGTGTGCATTTGATCTTTGTTTAAATTTGATAATAAAAAATTTAAAAATGATTGATTTATTTATAACTATATTATAAAGCATTTGACAAAAGTTTTTAAAAAACAAATTTTTATGCATGAAGTACTGTTTATTGATGCATATTACTTAAAATTTAAAATTACAAGTAATTTAACGTAAATACAACTTATTAAAGCTACATTTTTTAATTCATGTAACTAACTACAGAATAAACATAATCAAATATAGGATAAACATATAATTCAAATATAGAAAATTTAAAATATAATTAAGATAATCATTGAGTTATAACAAAATGTTTAATTATTATTTTTATAAATAAATTATATTGTTAAACTACAAATAAATTACTTTGTTACTAAATCTAAATTAAATTATAATAAAAAAATTGAATTAAAGAAGTTACACAAAAAAACGAGATATATTAAATAGTTAATTTGATACTAATATCGATTTATTTTTTTTCAAATTTTTATGTTATCTTCAAATTTATATTTCATTCAAAAATACAAACATTATCGTTTTTTCAAAACCACATAAAATCGTATTATATCGATAGAGACAAAGAATAAAAAATAAATATTAAAATCGAGATTTATCTCGCTGTATTATGCGAGTATCTTTCTAGTAATAAAAAATAGGGAATATAAAGATGACAACAATTACAAAAATTAAAAGTTTTGAGTATGATACACGAATATTATATGCCGTCAAAAAGGGATAGCTTTTTCGTGATATTCAGTGACCAACAGAGCATTTTGATTCATGGGTGTAAATGAAAGTGACATGAATTGAGTCTCGGTACACTAATATGAGTAGTTTTCTTTTTAACCACAAGAGTGATATTTAATTGGTATCAGTTTGAGTTTTAAAGGTCAAAAATACCTATAGTATCCAGGTTTGAATCCTAGGAGAAATAGAAATTCCCTTGTGGTTACGGATGTTTAAATGCGGTGACTTCAGACTACCGGCAAAGTGGGTGGTCGTCATAAGATTAGTCAGCTCGCATAACGAGTTGGATATACAAGTTAATAAAAAAAATATGAGTAGTTTTATGGTGTTACACATGAATTGTTGCTTTAATTTAAAATTTAAATGATAATAAAGTAGCTTTATAAATTTATGAAATCGTCTTAAACTTTATTTATTCTAAATTTGTCTAGATATTTACAATATCACTTGATTATTATTTTTTTGTCATCACATCAACGAATATTATTTCTATGAACATTAAACCCCTTCATCCCTATCTTCGACACAGTTCTCTTCTAGTGAACCCTTCAACCACCACCACCCAAAAAGGTAAACAGAACTAAGCAAAAGCTATGCACAATTGAGTGTATTTCACCAAATCAGTGTACGAAATCTCTAAAATCAAATCAAACCAAACCCTAACTAAACCATGCATAGGGCAGTGATGCAGACGAACAAATTTCGAACAACCTAAATCCAATACGTTTTAATGAGCAAACCGAATCCAATATATTTTAATAGACGAACCTAATCCAATATGTTTCGAAACAAACCAAATCCAATATGTTGCGATGGCACGTGCAAATGAAGACCAACGATAGATTTGAATTTGGAATATGGAAGATGTCGTCTCTTTTGACGGCCTTTATCAGAAGCAACTGAGCAATAACAAATCCAAGATGTCGTCCCTAAGAAGGGTGGATGGAGAGAAATCACAAGATTCCGAGTGGAAGTAACTTTCATTCTTTGTTCAGCACCCCAATCTGATGTCTTACGTTAGGAGAAGGGGCCAAGAGTTTCATCAAAGAAAAGGAAAGTTGTATTGTTAAGCCATCGGCAATAATAAATCTTAAGAGATTTTGCAAATATCAAGAACAAATTTGAAAATAAATAAAATTCTTAAACCATTTTCAATTAAAATAAAATGACCAAAACGAGTGGGGGACCAACACTTTTGGGTGTGGAGAAATGCGCTCGTTTAAGCCAAAATATTAACAAATATACAAAAGTATACCTTCAAACTTTCTCCCTATTTATCGGACCCCATCTTTTTGGCATTGCGCCCCTCACTGTCCTCGTCTTTAAGAGTTTTCGACAATCAATAAACTCAAAATAATTCAAATAATGGTAAATATATCTCCAAACACCTAAATTTGGAGATCCTCATTTACCAAAACCAAAAAATCTACTTATTTTTAAAATTAAGGGGGTGTTTGGGATTGCTTATTTGAAACAATTTATGTTTTTCTATAAAAACACTTATTAACTTATTATAAGTTAGGAGAGTTTAACTTCTTTAAAAACTCTTTATTACCGGTATAAATTGTTTATCCCAACACTCCAAGAAAAGAAAAAGAAAAAAGGATGGTTCGTAGAGTTGTTACATAAAAAGGACGCAGACCAGAAACGATGCTTTAGGTAGGAATTCCCACCCACATGACGTCATGAACGTGGATGGGCCAGACGTTACGAATCCTATGTCATATGCCCCCCGCCTATATGACGTCATCCATTTTCATCTTTTATATGGACTCTTTGTTTACTCGTCATTCTCCGTCGGTGAAGAAGTCTATAAAATCTCCATATTCACATTTATTGGCCGGCAGCTGCGGCCACGACGTCGTCCTGTGCGATAGTTAAATGGAAAATTTGAAGAAAAAAAGGTCGGAGGTACGAGGAGACGCTAGAATTTCCGGCAAGAAAATGAAGGCCAAGAAGGAGGGTTGTGATGCCGGAGCGACGGCTGATGACGCTGAGATAGAGGAATTCTTCGCTATTTTAAAGCGGCTACAGACGGGATTTAATTACTTTCAGAAGAAAGGTGTTGATAATTGTGACGGAAAGTCTGCGGCTCCGACGTGGAAGCCGGCTTTTGAGTTGGAGGACTTTAACCAAGTGGACGACGACGGCAGAATAACGAAGACAAGCGACGGAGTGGCAATACAGAACGGCGCCGTTGTCGGGTTTGATCTTAACGCCGATCCAGGGACCGATTAAAACTCGAATTATATCCTGGTTGGGATTAAATTGCAAAATCATGTTACTGAATTTATTTATTTCTAACAAATTTGGTAACTTTTTATGAGCGTTAAATGTTCAATTAATATTATAAGGTTGTTTCGATATTCATTTTCTTCTTCTTTTAGAGCAAAACTGACGACAGAGGCAATAGATTTCAGGATGTAAATTAATTTCAAAATCCTTGGTAACGCATTTTTATATCTATACTATCTTATAAAACATTTGACTAAAACACTTAAACTCGTTCATCTCTAAATGATTTCATCTCCATCTGATTTCATCTCATATCTGAATTCGTGTAACTAACTGCAGATAAACACAATCAAATACA
>NC_037539.1:3618018-3644302 GCF_001531365.2 Cynara cardunculus var. scolymus
TATATATATATATAGGGTTGGGTTCATGTGAGACCAAAAGTTTTTCGTGAGACCCGTAAAACCAATTTATGTTCATTGATTAACTTTATAAGTTAAAGATCTAATGGTCTAAATTGCACGGTGGCAATTTTATAATTATTGAGAAGTCTCATGGCGTTTGTGAATGTTTAAATCTAACGATTGTAGATCTAATCCAAGGGTTGAGAATTGGTCTTACGGGTCTCACGAAAAAGATTTAGTCTCATATGATCCCAAGTCTATATATATACGTAACAAGATACATCTTAATTTTAATGTTTTATTTTACTTTTTGTCTTTATTGATATAATACGATTTATGTGATTTCTATAAAGATAATGCTTTTACTTTAGAATAAAAATAATTTGAAGATATCATGAAATTTTGAAAAAAAAATATATTGATATTAATATCAAATTAACTATTTAAAAGTTTTCGTTTTTTTGTACAATTTACTTAATTTCAATTTTTTATTATGATTTAATTTAGGTCTATTAGCAAAGTAATTTATTTTTTACTTAACTTTTTATAAAGATAATGATTCTCTTAGAAACTAAATGATTATCTTAATTATATTTTAGATTCTTTATATTTTTAATAAGATGTTTATCATGTATTTGATTATGTTTATCGGCAGTTAGTTACACGAATTCAAAAATGGAGTTTTAATAACGTACAATTTACTTGTAATCTTGAATTCCATGTAATATACATCAATACACAGTACTTCATGCATAAAAATGACTTTTAAGAGTTTTTTGTCAAATGGTTTATAATATAGTAGAATTATTGAATAATAATTAAAAATAATTGATATAATTAAAATTGATTAATATTAGTAATATTTAAACTTAAAATGTATTAATATTTTATTTATAATTAATAGTAATAAATAATAACTAATATTAATAAGGGTTATAATTGGAAAAAAAAAATGACAATAAGCTACCAAAACGCTACTCCAAATAGCGTTTCAACAAGCTAGCTTATATGCATCTAAACATATACCTAAAAAAATAAGTTAGATTATAAGTTAGCTTATTTTTACCAAACAATATTGTTTCACAATGTGATACACTTTTTATGTATTTGTGAAACAAAAAATACAACTACAAAGTTTCATACTGTGAAACGAATACATATGAAACAAATATATTGTTAAAAAATGTTAATCAATACATTAAATTAATAAATTCAAACCATAGATGAAAAAACATTATGTGAAATAGCACATGATGCACCAGTTAACGAAAAGTATCACAATTTATTAGGTTCTCAAATAGGAAATTTTTATGTGTAAGTTACTTTTATAGTATTTAATGAGATGTTACAAATTTTATGTGTAAGTTACTTTTATGGTATTTAATGATATTCATATGTATTCATAAGAATGTGTTCATAAGTATAAGGTATTCATAACAATTTGCTCATATATATTCATAAAAATGTGTTCATAACCATAAGACGTTCATAAGATTTTGTTCATAATCATATGGTGTTCATAGGTATTCAATATCTTTTGTTAACCATATGGTGTTCATAGGTATTCAATATCTTTTGTTAACCATATGGTGTTCATAGGTATTCAATATCTTTTGTTAACCATAGGGTGTTCATAGGTATTCACAGGTGTTCAATATCTTTTTTTAACCATATAGTGTTCAAAGGTGTTTATAACCATATGGTGTTTATAAACCAATCAAAAGGCCTTTATACTTAGGTGCTGTTTGTTTTTACCAAAAAAACTCTTAATACCCTCTGAAGTCTGAATCGGTCAGGCCTTAGGGTATTTAAGAGTGTTTGTTTTTTTTTTTTTTCCAATTAAGAGCTTAAAAGCTCTGATTAGGTCTGAATTAATTAGATGTTACATTTTCACTGAAAACCTCTTATTTCATTCACTTGCGTCGCCTACCAGGTTGCTCTCTCCATTGCTGCGCCTACCAGGTTGCTCTCTCCATTGCTGCGCCTACCGTCTTCTACCTCTCGATTTAAGGTATCCATCTCGATCTCTCAGCTCTCGATTTTGTTTCTCCTTGCTTGGTTGAAATCTGTTTTGCCTGGTTCATCTATTGTGAAGGTAATTGCATCACCCACGGTTCAAATCCTATAAGGGGTTTTTGTATTCTTTTCTGTCTAGGTTAATTTCTCGAAACTACTGTGAAAATCCAGGTTCGTAGTTCGAAACAACTGGTTTGGTTAACAGTAGAAAGAAGCCTTGCACTCATACCACATTTGAGATTGAGGATTGATTTGTTCATATGCTTTTTCGTTCCTAGTATATGTATATAAGTACATATATACATATATATATATATATATGATAAAATTAGAAAGAGGTATATATGTATGATGAGTAGTCGTGTCTGATTTAAAGAATGGGTGGGATTGACAGCAAAGCTTCAAAGGGTGTATTTTTATGTTCACTACACAATACACAATAGCTTAAAGGCAAAGTCAGCCAGCCACCATTGCCCCCTTCACTGCACAGTACACAGTAGATTAATTATGTATGCATTTGAAACTTGCTATTACATTAGAGCAAACCCAGATCCCATTAGAGCTGCAATTGCTTTCTTGTTATGAAACTTGCTGCAATTGCTCATTTTGTGGAAAAATCATGTAACATATGTTGCTGTTGCTGCTATGTGAGACAACAGTAATGAACATTTTGAGTTTTGCAGTCTTAAGAAATAAGAACACAAAGGGTCCCAATCTCTTTTCCAATTTCTGATTCTGTAGTAAAATCATTTTTCTGTTTATTCTTGAATGTTGATGCTTGGTAGGTACATGTGAACATTTGTTTTAGAATTATTTTTATGTTCATTTTTAAGAAAATTGCTACTTTCTTGGTCAACTTAAAGTATATTTGTGCTATCATGCAATTCCACTAATTGGTAGTTAAAAACTTTGATTTCTATTTTGACTACCTGATAGAAAGTGGAGACCTGGCCTAACTAATTATTCAGACGTAAAAACAAACAGCCTGACTGATTCAGATTTTAGATTTTCGATTTCAGACGTAAAAACAAACAACCTAACTGATACAAATTTCAGACTTCAGCACCACCTCTTAAAATTCAGAAGTGAATTCAGACTTCAGACTTCAACACCTCTTAAAAAACAAACGTCACCTTAATGTTCATATCTCTCTATGCAGTTAATGTTGAGGGTATGTTAGTAATTTTTTTTTGTCTTGATTGAAACATATTTAATTGATGGTT
This sequence comes from Cynara cardunculus var. scolymus, assembly GCF_001531365.2. Taxonomy (NCBI): domain Eukaryota; kingdom Viridiplantae; phylum Streptophyta; class Magnoliopsida; order Asterales; family Asteraceae; genus Cynara; species Cynara cardunculus. The sequence goes on from NC_037539.1 coordinate 3,621,258, forward strand.
ACAAAAAGATTAATGTTCCATGATTTTAGCCATTATCCATTTTGGTCTTGATTGAAACAAATTTAATTGACTGTTACACAATTTCATTAATACATGTTTTCGTAACAATATAATGAAATAATGCATGTGTTCATGAGTGAATCGTAATATGTTCATAGATGTAAATTGTGCATAACTAAACTTGCATAAAGAAATAATTTGTTGACTGTTGACGTAATGATTAATGTTTAGTATGCAATTTAACCACGATAGTGTTCATTGTAGTGTTCACCGATGAATGATAGCTCACTATCTCTATTAAAAGTAATTTATTTATTGGTGGACCATGAATACATTTATCAAAAATCATGAACAATGAGTACATAAAAACCATGAACATTTATTTACTCATGAACGGTCTTTCAAACATGAATTAACATAAGGATGTTCATAAAAGCTTGTGGATACATGTATGTGTTCATGAGCGAACAAGTTGAATCTCATATCATTAAAATATTTTCCCAAAATACCCCTTGTAAACATTGTTCACTTATGTAACCTTGCCTTCTAGTGCAATTAATTAAATTTTATGTCATGAATGATCTCAACCATAAATTTCAAAGATCAATAGATAAGCTGAGTTTACAAAGTTAACACAATATATTGGGTTAACAAATGAACTTACCCCTATATATATGTATATATGGTCCCCTTCTTTTGTTGACCAAAGAATTAATATTAACTTTGTTAACAGGGGTATTTTTGTCTTTTTAATATATTGATACCACATTTTTTAAATATTTTTATTTACTTAATTATTACATATTCTAGTTATCTCATTCACTTAATTATTACATTAATTCTTTAATTATCTTATTAACTTAATTATTATATTCTTTAATTATTCATTCACTTAACTGTTTCACCTATGAAATTTCTGATCTCACCTATGAACATGTTCAAACTTTTTTAATTATCTCATTCACTTGCTGGTTTCGCCTATGAACTTTATATAAAAATTATTATTTCACTTTTTGGTTTAAACTATAAACTTTGATTATCTGTTTTCATTTATGAACTTTAAATAATAATCAGTGTTTCACCTTTTCGTTCACCTTATGAACTTTGATTATCTGGTTTTACCTACGAACTTATACAAAAATTATTGTTTCACTTCTGATTTCACCTATGAAATTTCTAATTTTATCTTTAACATAAATCATTTAAATATTATTATTGATTATTTTCCAAAAAATGAATATGAATATCTTCCAAAAATTAAGAATCATTAAATAATATTATTGATTATCTTTCAAAAATAAAATATGGTTATAATTCAAAAATAAAAACAATTTGTTCCAAAAATACCATTAATTTAATATAATTTAATTTATTTCCTTTTTTGTTAGATTATAACCACTTATTAATCAGAATCATTGATTAAAAAAAATAAAAGGTTTAGATCGGTTAACAAAGTTAATACTATTTATCTGGTTAACAAATGATTATGTATTTCTCTCTCTCTCTCTCTCTCTGTATGTGTATATATATATATATATATATGTGTGTGTGTGTGTGTGTGTGTGTGTGTTATGATCCTGTGAAAAAGAGAGTTAAGGTAAAAAATGTAAGAAGAGATCTGAACCTTTGGTCACCTTTAATCTTAAACTCACTCATAAATGGTGTTTGATACGGGGATTGATCTGGTGCATATTAACTGTCATTCTCACCGGAACCCGACCATATATATATCTATATGAATGTGTGTGTGTGTATATATATATACACACACACACACACATAAATATGTATGTGTGTGTTTTTATCATTGTTTTATGTTCCCTAATTTGCGTAATAGGCCATAATAAATACATAATGTTTCACGTAATGGTTCAAGTCCTGATCTGTTGCAGGGTTTGATTCCAGACGTACATAACAATTGTGGCTATTGAGTTTATCAGACCGATTTCTTACAATCACAATTTATCGGGATTAGTCTAGGCATAACATGAAACGCCCTTTCAAAAACAAGCTAGAGCTGTAGAAATGGTGATGTTGAGATGGAGTTTTGGTGTTTGTTGGAAATAATTTGTAAAATGAAAACTGACTTGGAGAAGAATTTTAAAAACCCGAAAAATGTGTTACCATTGAAAACACGTTAAGTAGAATTTCAGTTGAAAGAGATATAGTATCTAACATTTTATAAACAGCTTCCTGAATTAAATTCCAGTATCACTTTATATTGTATTCATGATATTTCTTTCATACTCAATAAAACAATCACCCATTAAAGCCTATCCCAATTTCCCAAGTCTTCGTTTTCCCAATTGACTTGCTTTGTCAACTATCTAAAATATTAAAAGGAATTTAAAAAAAAAATTAAAAATACCATAAATAAAACTTATTTTTCCGATACAGTCTCCTCATAGCAATCAACCATCTTACCAATAAATCAAACCATTTTTCTTGTGAAAATTAGGACCATATTGGAAAGGTTACCAAATGAATTGTGACACGTATTAGATGATGTGTCCATCACAGATAAATTGAGGGAGAGAAGCTTACAGTGGTTTGCAGACGTTCACAAGTTACATATGACAACTCCGATAAGAAAGGAGATTGTGAGGTAGGATGGGAAAGCCAAAGAGGTTATTCGGGATGAGGAGCTAAGGTTGAATATGATAGTATTGGATGATTTTGATGACATGAACTTGGTTTAAGTTCTTGTAAACGTAAAACCAATATAGTAGGTTATGTAAGGATTTTCAAATAACAGTCACCAAGAGATTCTTGAAAATATAATCACAAGAATCCCCATGCCCATGCCCCCTTTATTGTTCTTTATTCTTTCATTGCACGTCTGTTTGTTTTTTGAATTTGATTCCAATGGTTGTGTTAGACTTTATGTTGACATGGATGTGTGTATTCTTTTTTCTTCATATTTGCTTTTTTTTAGATGAACCAATAAAATGTACACCACCATTTCATGGCAAAGAAAAGTCCACTGAGATTGAAAAAGTTCTAAAGAAAGATGAAAAAGAGACAACTTTTTAAGGTTAGTAAAATGTTGTGGGAACTCTCTCTCTTTTTTGTGCTGTGTTTTCTTCTCGTTCACCACATCTGTTGTCTACATTTATGGGCCGTTTACCAAATGCTTACCCGGGTATGCACTTACCAAGTCACATTACCTTACCGGATAAATATGGTAAGGACAAAAAATCTTACCTGATAAGAGCGAAACAAGTACCAAGTTTTACCTGGTAAATGAGGGCGACGACTCTTACCACGATAAGAGCTTATCGGGTAAATTGTTGCATAAGGTGTCGTTTTGGTAAACCAAAATCTTACTCCGTAAGTAAATAATAATATTGAATTTTACTGGCAAAATAAGAGCTTATCGGGTAAATTGTTTTTTTTTCTTTCACATTTGTTGGTTATTTCGACTTCTAATAAAATAATATTGATATTTTAAAAATATTATTGGTTTAAATTTATTTAGATTGAAAAGAAATGAATATTTTACATGAAACTAAAGATGTAATATTCGAAAAGATTAAACGGCTATTATTACTTCACAACAACCGCCATGAACATCGTCACCAACCACTATGAGTCTTGCGACTCTTGATGATTATTATAATTATTAATTTATTGTTTTTATTTTTATTATTATTATTATTTTTTAATGAAAAATCTTCCACGATCAATTTTTTTGGGCTGATTAAGTGTAGCTACTAATTTCCTATTCATATGCATTAATATCAAGATTTACTTTGAAATAAATAAACAAATTCTAATTTTAATCGGATGGTGATGATCCGAATTAGTTTCGGATGGTCGATGAGGATATATATCGGATTGGATTTCGGTGAGAAGTAAAGTTATGGTGAGAAGGGTAAGAAGATATCTCCACTCTTAAATCAACACTAATGAGATATGCAGTGATACACCAGATCAATTCTCTTTAAAGCGTAATTTATAGATGGGCAAGAGATTAAAGCGATTACAAATGAAAATCTTTTTTTACGCTTCTTACCTTAACTTTCTTTTTCACCAATATATATATATATATATATATATGTGTGTATATATACGCACATAGTTTATTTGCTTATAATTTGGATGGTGATTTCAATTTGATGGTTTCCGATGACCATCATCCAAATGACTTTATTGTAAAAGTAGAAATATATATTTTAACAATAATGACCATGCCATATGAATAATGCATGGAAATGAAAAAAAACGTTGTCACTTTGTCTTAAAGAAATAATTCGGATGGTGTCAAGTTTGGATGGTTTGTATAATTATCATTTTTTTTTGAATCAAATGCATTTTTACTCTTATTTCATTTATTTCCCTTCACAACTTTTAAATAATTATCTAAGGAGGTACAAAAATCCTCTTGTGTCCACGAAGGTTCAAATGCGGTGACTCCGGGCTATCTGCAAAGCAGGTGGTCGCTCTGAGATTAGTCGGCTCACATAGCGGGTTGGATATCCAGGTTAAAAAAAAAACTTTTAAATACTTACTCATTAATTAATAGTAAATTTTAGAATTTGATTATACCTTTTTGAAAGTGTACACTTATTTTGGGATAAACATAAATAAGAATGTCGACATTTAATTTGGGATGGAAGAAATAATTAACTTATTATATTATTAGAAATTTGTTTTAATTATATTATTAGAAATTTATCTGAATTATATTATAAAATATTTGTAATGAGTATTTTTTTAATATGTCTTTTTGGTTATAAACTAGTTTTTGGCAAACATAATATGTTAATAAGTCAACTTATCAGTCATTAGTTAACTTATCAGCTAGTTTGTCAAACATAGCCTAAATGCACCTATTAATTTCCTTGCACATACATCAACATCAAAATTTACTTTTTACGTTCATAATTCATGATTTGATCTGATTCTAATATTAAAAATGATGGATATGACATCACCTTTTTATATGCATGGTATGTCATAAAATTCTAAAACTTTTTAATTCTAAAATTTACTCCAACTTCTTTATATTAAATTCAAAATTAATCTTTGCAAAAATGAAATATAAATGGTAGAAAATTTATATAAAATAATTTTGAAAATTATGAAGTGATTCAAAGTCCACAAAGATTATATGAAATAACAGAAAATGTTATACAATTTAAAAATATACATAATAATATGAAATTGTACACAATTTAATAAGAAAATCTTTACGACAAAATATGTATAAAAAGATACAAAAGAAGTGGTATAAATTTTATGATCTTCAAACGTTTGATAGCATAACATTTAAAATCAATATTTCATTGTTATATAGTCAGTAAATACTGTATTTGTATTAGTAAATACTGTATTTGTATTAATACGTCAAAAAATGCAAATCCAACCAACTGTAACATTTTGAATGATTAAGTCCTTTAATTATTTTTTTGAATGAAAACCCCATTAAATTTTCTCATTTTAAATGATTAAGTCTCTATATAATTTTTATTTCAATAAAATAAATCATCGAACTTTAAAAGTTGGTTATTCACATCATTTTAACCACAAAAAAACTATTTGTCTAGAGAGGTCTTAAAATAAAACTACTTGTAACCCCCTAAAATAGATCAAAATAGGGATCAATGGTAGGGGCCAATAGTATGATAGGCGATATGAAGAAGGGAAAATGATGGTCCGACAGTGAGTGGCGAGGGGGAGTGATACTGTTGTTTGCGAGTGTTTGATATGCGTAGGATTGGAAACAGATAAAACTGATTTAGGTTTTTTTTTTTTTTTTTTTTACTTTAAGACATTTCTAGTTTGTTGCATGTAGTTTATTTTTGTTAAAAGAATGTAGATAACCAAATTTAAAAGTTCAGCGGTTTATTTATTAAAAAAAATGTTTGGGAACTTAATTGATAATATTTTTTTTCATTCAAAACAATAGTTCAAACACTTAATAATTCAAAATAAGAAAGTTTAATGATATTTTAATTCAAGAAAATAGTTTAAAAACTTAATCATTTAAATTGAATTATTTTTTTATATAGTTGTGCTGGGCTCAAATAATTGAGCTTAAAATTTTAAAGCGGGCTCTAATTTGAGCTTACATATTGGCTGCAATGGACTCGGTTTATTTTGTTAAAACGATCCGATAAATACCAATTTGCTTGACCATTATTTCATATATATGTTTTTTGTTTTTTTAAGAATTATTATAACAAATATAATTTTATAAGATGTTTAAAATATTTAAGCATCCTAATAAAATACTTGATATAACTTAAGTTTATAAGATTAAACTAAAAACTTCAGATCTAAAAATGTTATAGTAGGTTTATAAGACATTTTTACTATGTCAACAAGTTTTTAAGACACCTATAATATAAAGTGTCGTATTACGTATTTTCATAGAACAATGTTTGAAAAAGTGTCATATTAGAGGATTGGTTTATACGAAACTTTTCAAAAATGGCATATAAATTAGATAATACTACACTTTATTTAAACGTTTCCAAAAAAACTTGTTAAAACTTCGAAAAGCATTATAGAAACCTATTGTAACATCTTTTTTGAAATATATAATATTTATATATAGCAAATACAACAAATAAACTCGTACATTTTTTTCACATTTGATGAGGTTTGACCCGTAACATCCTATTGTAACATTTTTAAGATGTCAATTTTCTATTTTAAAGTTTTCTTATAAGAAATAGATGAAAATAGGTTCGTTTAAACTCCAACCTTAAATAACAAACATTTATAATGGACTCCTTATATTGACTTTTTAAATATGGTAGGTAGCCAAACAGGGAAAAACCTACTTCGGTAGACTTATTGGTTTTACATTTAATTTGCATTATCTCACTCTCTATATGTTAGGGGTCCCTTATAAATATTCTGTATTTTATATATATATATATATATATATATATAGAATATTTAGACTTGGTTTTACGGGTCTCACGAAAAATCTTTGGTCTTACGTGATAACATAACAATATGTAAACCAAGTAAATCACAAGGGTGATGCCTGATTGGTTTGAGTTTGGCTCCAAAGAGCAAAAGTACCTTGAGGTCCCGGTTTCAAATCCAAGGAGGAATACAAATCCGCTTGTGGTCACGGAGGTCCAAATGCGGTGATTTCGGGCTATTTGAAAAGCAGGTGGTCGTCCTGGGATTAGTCGGCTCGCGTAGAGGGGTTGGATATCCAGGTTAATCAAAAAAAAAATGTAAGCAAGTAAATTTAGGGAGAATAAAAAAGGAATTCTAAAAGAATTAATTTAATTATTAATTTTACAAATTAATGTCATAATATATACAAACAAACATAAATGAATAAACGTTCATAAATGTAAATGAACGAACAATGTCATTGTTCATATTCGTTCATTTAACTAAACGAACAAAAAATGTGTTCATATTCGTTCTTTTATTAAATAAATAAACTTTCCAGCAAACATTTTATTGAATGTTTGGTTCGTTTACAACTCTAGTCATCGTTACTTTATGAGGTAGGCTAAATGTATTCTATCAACTAATTTGTTTATAACACACATTAATATTAAAACTATTGTCTTATATTTTATGATGTATAATTTAATCTGATTCTGTAAATATCCCGAAAATAATGAAACACCATTCTTTATTTCACATGAAAGAAAGTATAGGTGGTAGGCCAATCCATGCATTATTGTCTCATCTGCCATTATGACACATCTATTTTAAACTCGTACCTCCCCTCTTTTCAACAAATATTTATATTTTTCAAAAACCTTAAATCTCGAAAATATTATGCATTTTAGAGCATTTCCGTCATAGGATTTTTATAGGTGGATCCAGCAATTTTGACGAACGTGGGTATTTTTAAGGTAGATAAAGTCACGGTTCGACTCGATGGAAAAGTTAATTGTTTAGAATTGGGAAATAAATACTTTTTTTAAATCAATCGACTTATTGAGCAATACGTAAGACTACGTCTTAGCTCTCTTAGGCATAAACCCAATATGTTTTTAGCTGAATTCCATCATTTTTTAGGGATTTTTTCGGTTTTGTGTTATAAGAACTACAAAGCTTGGTAAGTTGGAATCCATAAAAGAGATTTTTATAAGAACTACACGGTCTTGTCTATGTGGTTTACACCAAACTATGAACAATGTTTGTAGACTTCATTAAATACAATAATAGTAATTATGATCCGTATTTTGTTTCAAAAATGATTCTTCTGATTAACTCTATTGGAAATAGCTTGTTAACAAGATGGACCAACTCTGAAACAAAATGGCAACTTAACGGATGTCGCGTCCACCAAATAATAATAAACTCTAATTACCCATTTGTTAACAATCAAATTGCTACAATAAGTCAGGTCGAATCCACAAGAACTTAGTTCAACAATCGATGTCGGTCTTATCAAGTACAAATACGGTTTATTTAAAATTAAATTGCATGGGGGTAGATTGATTAAGAACTAACTAGAAGGGTATTTGCACAATGCAACGAAATAAATCTTGATTTTAATATTTTATTTTATTCTTTATCTCAGTCGATGTTATAATATGGTCTTATGTGACTTTGAAAAAACAATAATGTTTTTATTTTTAAATAAAATATAAATTTAAAAATATCATAAAAATTTGACAAAAATATATCGATATTAGTATCAAATTAACTATTTAAAATTTTTCTTTTTTTGTGTAATTTTTTAATTCAATTTTTTATATTATAATTTAATTTAAGTTCAATAATAAAGTAATTTATATTTGGTTTAATAATATAATTTTTTATAAAGATAATAGTTAATTATTTTATTAGAACTCAATAATTATCCTAATTATATTTTAGATTTTTTATATTTTAAAATGAGATGTTTATCCTGATTATGTTTATCCTCAATTAATTACACGAATTTAAACATAGAGCTTTAATAAATTGTACTTATGCACAATTTACTTGTAATCTTGAATCTTAAATAATATGCATCAATAAACAGTACTTTATGCATAAAAAATGGTTTTTAAGAGTTTTTGTCAAATGCTTTATAATATAGCATAGATAATATAATTCAAAATGATTATAAAAGTGCAAGAAATTAAGAGTCGAACAATAGTCTACCTTGATAAGGATACAAACACCCCTCATTAATCTCGGAATTGCAACAATAGGAAACAAGCCTAAATTGGTTATAATTGCACACAAGCTTTGACCATTTAAGTTTTTCCTTAACTAAACACTGATTAAAATAAGTTCTTTAACCAAAATCTTAATTACAAAAAGGAATTTGAACAAGCTCTCAAACTCCAATGTGCAATTAGCTTTATTGAGTGAGAAAAGCACCAATTCAAGGCTATAATCTCGGCTTAAATGACTCTGATTGCAAGATTTCAAGAACCCATTTTGAAAAGCTTACTGAAATATAATGGATTCAAATGTTACTTTATCAAAATAACTAGATAATTACATATCTAGGTAACAAACATTCACATGAATATCAAGTAATTGGCCAAATCAATCAACATTCAAGCAAAATTAATCATTAAGCATATAAATTCAACAAATAAGCTTGCCACACTTGATTTCAATAAAGTAAATGCATCAAAACCAAATGATTGACTATCGTTGGAATGGGAGAAATCAGCTTCATATGGCAAAACTAGGGTTTACAAACCAAAATCAAAGAGAAATTACCAAAGATGTGTAAAAATTGGCGCTTGATGTTTCCAATCGCTCTTTCGTCTCTTTGATGATTTCTGGTCGACCCCCCTTGAAATGACGGTTTCAAACTCATATTATACCAAGATAATAAAAAATGCTCAAGATTCGAATATTGACAAATTTGGTCCCTGCAGTTTACTATGCGACCCTAGTGCACGACCATTGATTCAGGGTAGTATTTTGTGTATCGTAAGTCTACACACTATATGTGACCCTTGTAACAACCCTTGTATGTGACCCTTGTGTGTGACCTCGACATGGCAGGGTAGCACTTAGTGTACCGTAAGTCCATATCAATATGCAACCCTTGCATGGCAGGGTAACATGTCAAGGTAGCATTTTTCTTTGTTATTTCTAGCCCGAACACTTTGAATGAAATCAAACAGTGGTATTTGCTAGTTTAACCGCTAGTTAAACTAGCGAACAAACTAGCTCTGAAACTAAGCTTGGCCCACTTTTCCATCCTTATTAGTTCATTTCCTTGAGTTTTAAAGTGCCAACACTAAAACGCCCAAAATACTCAAAGGAACTTAACTTAAGCACTAAAGAACTACATTTATAGATGAACTCAAAATAAAAGATAGTAACAAAATTCCGATGTTACACCACACATCCCTGCCCTAGCCACGATCATGCTACAACTCTCACTGTCACGCCCCTACATAACCCGCCGCCACCACACCACTACTATTATTGTCACAACTGTTACCCACCTTACCCTACCCTATCCCAACCCATCATGACCACCATGCCATTGTTGTCTGTGTCACAGCTGCCACCTCACCCCACCATGCCACCACTATCGTCGTCCCATCCACCACCCTTAACCACCCATCCTACCCCACCGACCACCATGGCAATATTGTCGTCATCACAACAACAAAACCCTACCCACCCACTTTATGGGTGGTGGGAGTAAGATAGTGGGGTGTGACGCCCCACACCACCCCACCCCGCTCCACCCCTGCCACTACCTACTACCATGCCACTATTGTTGCCATCACAGCTGCCACCCCATTCTTCCTCCAAACAAAGATGTAAATTCCACTTCTTTTGAGAGATTCCATTCCAATTCCATCAAACCAAACGTGTGGCCGAATTCCATCAAATTTCATTTCAATTCTTTAAAGTCAAATTCTTTTGATGGATTACAATTCCACCAAATTCTATTATGCGAACCAAATGCCCCCTAATCATCTAGAGAGCATGTTTTTCTAGCAAATCTTTATTTTAACGTTTGTATTTATGCCAAGTGTCGTAAATCCATCATTTAAGCTATGCTTTTAAAAATCAACTAAAAAACTAGCAATTGACTAATAAGTTATTTGTTAGTTGATAATGCAATCAAGTTTAGTAGATGACAATGTACAAGTGCCATGAAAAATGTACGGTCATTTATGTGAAATATAAGAAGCACAATCGAAAAGAAAAAATGTGAAAAAATAAGAAGAAGAAAACTCCAATAATCCATCGGAAGCAATGTTTAAAAACCTATTCTATTAAACAATATGGTTATCGCTTACCAAATGAGACATTTTTCAATAAACTCAAATAAAAACACTAACTTATTGTTTTTCAATAAAACCGAAAAAAGTTCTTCGAAATCAACCAAAAACTAAAAAAAAACATCTGAAAACAGTGGAATTCATCCAGAAAACATCTGACAATTTTGCAAATCTTTGTTCCCACTTTAAAAATATACTCACGGGCCAAAATTATGGATTTACCGCTTGTAAATGATTGTTAGGCTATTAATAAAACATTTTTTTTTAATCGAAAATGAAAGCATAGTTGGCTATATAATACATTAGTGGTGACGAAATGACTGTAATGATCACAAATAAATGTTTGATTATTAAAAATTGATGGATAATAATTTTATTGATTCAAAACAAACTTATTATCCATTAAAAATCAATAATTTACATGGTCTTTTTTCGTTGATTTTAATGATTTCAGCGTGCAAGCAATAATATGTAATGTTAATCCAAAATTAATTATTTCACTTATTATTTTTATGATATACGTGTCGGTGACATAAATTTTACCAAAAAATTTAATGGTATACATAATAAAACTTTTAATGATGGACTGATTACAACCTCCAATTAAATGGCTTTAAATATCAATTATGTACAAATAATTAAATGAAAATTGTATCATCATCAAGATTGGAAAAAGGAAGTGTCGCATTATTGGTTGTGTTAATAGTTTGAAAAAATAGAACCGGTTTCTTAATGTATTCAAATACATTGAATGAAATCTGTCAAATGAATTGAAACGCAATTATATTAAATTATATCCCATGTTTCGTTAGCGTGAAATGAAATGGAATCTGTTAAATGAACGTTAACCTCTTTATTTAATTCATTGATTTTCGTTAGAAAAATTGGGATGAAATAATGATAAATGACCAAAAGTACATTTTTAATGATATTTTTACAAATTATACCTTAAATTATATATTACCATTCAAGGGTCATGATTGGATCAAACGAGAAGGTGTGCAATTTATGAGAAAACGAGAAAAAAAGTTAGCATTTCACCTCATTAATTTACGGTCAAGATGAGTAAGGGAATTTTTTTTTTTTGTGTCAAATACAACTTTCCAGCGGTGGCAGCTGTTTCACGGGCAAAATTGAATAAAAAATTCTAACTTCAATCGGGATTACTCCCCAGCCTGTTTGTAGAAAATGGTGCATTGATTTTGGTTTAGTACAAATCTAAAATTACAGCCAAATATGATTACAAGTGATTATTCTCGTGAATGATTGTAGACGTATCACATATGAGTTTAAACAGTTGAATGCCAATAATTATGTAGTTTCATATCTTTGTGATGAAAGTCCAAGTGTATTTGATATTTTTATTAAATAACATCTATCACATGTAATAATATGTATGTGAATATAAGTAACGCATTAACAGATGTGATAATATTTGAATGACAATAAGATCTATAAATGTGAATACACATAATCACATATGATCAACAAAAACATCTATAATAGTCTAATTGTGATTAAACACCCCATTCAAACACATATTAGTGGTGAATGATAACGTAAACACGTGATATTATGAGTAATATGTTACCATTTGTAATTATATTACGATAGCTCAATCCATTCAACAAACTGAAACTCTACAGACCTCACTAGAGAATAAATTTAGATCATAAATCGAAAAAAATTAGACTGTGAACTCAAATCAAATCCCAAGTAATCAAACCCTTCATGCACACACAAAGTATCGTTTGCATATTCCCTATCTTATTAATAACTCAAAATTATTGTTTGATAACATATTTCGTAGTGGTGAATATAGTACGGTATCATTTTTTTTTAAATACCATATACTTGGTACACAAAATTTTATATCATATACTAACCAATTATATTTGGTACCAACTTTTTTCTGGTTGGTTTATGTTGGTACGGTTGAATTTGAATTTATTTATATTAACATCTTTACCAACTAGATTTAAATGTACTATAACCAACGAGTATCTAAATAACATATTGATATGTACTGTACCACTTATCACAACAAGCATTCAAATAATACCACCACTCATTAATTATCAAAGGCAAGCGGCCATTGAGAAAGACGACGGATCGTGGAGGTATGAACGAGTTACTAAGGTTGTTAGCGTTAGGTGAATGAGTTCAATCCATTTCTATTTATCCATTCATATCATAATTTAAAATAAGAACATTTGAAATGATCAAAATATGTGTACTATACTGAACTTTAATTAATAAAAAATAAGTCCAAAACGGTATAGTATTATCATGGTACACAATTTTTAATAACATGTACCAATCAAATTTAGATAGTTGGTATGGTACTATTAACCAATTAGGTTAGCACCAACTGAATTGTTATCATAAAAATTAACTGATTTATTATGATACAAAATTAACATCCCTAATATTTGATACCTTACTAGTTACGCACTAAATATAATTAATGTCATTGATACAAAATTTAACCAAAACAACTTCTAAAATTGGTAAGAAAAAAATTAATATAAAGTTCTAGAATATTTATTTGGTCAAATCGAAAGTTCTAAAATTTAATGTCATAAGTTGTCATATATAACGATGAACTAAAGAGTACCCCCCACCAAACTATGGCATCGATCACCTCCCTTTGAAATAAATTTGTTTTTACTTTTATTTATTTTAATTTTTTAATTGATTTTAATACATAAACAATCGGTAATAAGATTAAATTTTATTTTTGATAATATGCCAAGTTTTTATTCCTTTTATGCTAAATATTTAACAAATAATATAAAAGTTTCAGTTTCGGTAAGGATGTAAATTATGTTGAGAAAAATGAGAAAAGATTAATACTCTTGGATTCAGGATAGGCATCGGGTGGGCCCCCAACCTGTTGGGGAACTCGGCCAATCCGTCCTAGTCGAGGACGGACATGTATGCACTCCCCACCCCACACTGTACCCGTTACACACACACACACACAGAGACAGCCACAGACACACACACACACATACACACACACACACTCACACATGCACGCACGCACGCACACACACACAGAGACAGACACACACGCACGCACGCACGCACACACACACACGCACACACACTCGCACACACACACACACGCACACATGCACGCGCACACACACACGCACACACTCGCATGCACACGCACACACGCATGCACACACGCACACACGCGCACACGCACACGCACACACACACACGCCACGCACACACACACACATTATTTCTTTCAACTAAATTGTTAATTCATAATTTCTTAGTTTCTAACTAGGTTTATAATCTAAAATTGTTATTTTTAGATGTTATTACGTAATATCTTGGATGTTAAATCAAAATACAATGACTCGATATGGTTTCAAAACTACTAGATGGGTTTTGGTATGTGTGATGTTAAGAAGTTTTTTTGATTAAATTAAATTTCTTTTGTTTTTAGCTTTATTAATTATCATATGATGTTTGTGATTTAATTTGTATTAAATTAACTTTTTTGGTTTTAGGTTTATTGAAAATTTGTGAAATTTCAAAATGTGCAGTGTCTCAAGTATTTGATTTGAAATAGCTTACATAAATGGGGAAAAAATCCATGTTTTCTCCGTTAAGGAAGAGGATGTGATAATATTCCCCAACGGGGATGGGGACGGAGACATAAATGAGGGATCGGGGAACACGATGGGGATTGAGGTCCCTGCGCTATTCCTATGCCTAATCTAGGGTTGCACATGGGTTGGGCCCAGATTGAAGGTATTTGAACAACTCAATCTAATGTTTATGGTTTGAAAAATCTCAACTCAATTGGGTTGGGTTGGGTTGAAATTTTGGTTATCATATAACAATCTAACTAATCATTTGTGTTTAAAACAAGTAAAATAAAAATAAGAACATACAGAAAAGGCTAACAAATTAAAAAAAAAAAATTGAAGGTTCATGCGAATAAGAAAGTAAAATTATTGTTGAAATAATAATATAATTATAAATATAGCTAACTACAGGTTGGTCTAATGTCTATTGTATATACATTAATTAGTAGCTTAACAACCATATTAAATTCATAATATAGACAGCCATCGGGTTCATCGGGTTGAGTTGGGTTCAAATTACCCTAATGCATTTCCAATCCAATAGATGCGGTTTGGCTTAATTTTGTATCAACTATGTGTCGGGTTACCTCAGGTTCAATTTTTCTTGGATTTATTTGGGTTGGGTTGGTCGGTATTTTGAGCACCCCTACTTGGATCAATCTTAATTGAAGATCAACACTAATGCGATGTACTAGATCAATTTCTATAGGAAGCGCAAATCCTGGGATGAAGGTGAGATTAAAAGTGATCAATGGTCCAGATCCTTTTTTACACTTCTCACTTTAACTCTTATTCTTACACGATTTTTCGTCTAATAGGTCTAACATGAGTTGGTCATAATACAAATATACAAAATAAAATTTCCATAACTAAAAGAATAAAGTCAAACATTAAACTAATATTTACTCGATGTTTAGGTTTAGAAAAAAGATACAGATGAACGTTTGACCAAACATTATACAAATAACTAATTCAGTTCAATGTCTAATCTCATTTGTCTCAAACATATCATAAATCCTTCATTTTTCTATATTTTCTCGAAAATACGCGACACAATCTTTCACAAATTTGTTTAAAAATAATCCAGTTTACTTATTCCAAAATGAATAAAAATCGAAGTGTTTTATAATCTTCCAACCTACTTTATTCAACAAATTAATATCATACTTGAAATATTAATTATTTTTAAAAACAATAAATACTAGATCGAAAAATATTACTAAGTCAATTTGACTCGGCCAAATTTTGAGTTGAACCGATTTTCCATGTTGTCAAAGCGTCGAACAATGAATATATCTGACGAGTGTCTGATCGAAATGTTTGGGTCATGTCAGAACAAGGTTCAAGCCTACCAGTCTATTAGAATGTCTCAACTGTATACTATATACTCCACTTCCACTCGACACCTATGGTCATGAAAAAAAGGCTTCCCATCATAACCTTCTCTTGAATTTATATGTAGTAATATTACTGCATCAAAATCCCGAGGGATAAATTGACCGCTCTCGAAAAGCACTGAAGAATATGTCAAATAGTTAGCTTTAAAATTCCATAAGATTGATCGAAGTACGCACAAACTAGTCCAAACACCTGTTATTACCAAAAACAACATTATTACATCAAATATATCAAGTTTTTATTCGTTGATCATAGTCCTAACTATCATGTACATAATAAATGTCAATCAAGATCGCATGCTTTTTAAGAAAAAATAAATAAATCTTGTTCAGAATAGAAACGGTATCATAATTTTTGAAAACAACATATTTTTAAGCTTTTAAGAAAACAACTACTACAACCGACGCAACACTGGACGTCAAACCAACCATTGAATCCACTTAAATGTTACTCAAAGAAGCTTCTCAACGTCGGACCATTTAATATCGCATTAAAACTAAATATTTCGAACCATAAGGGTGGTGCCTGATTGTTTTGAGCTTTACTCTAAAGATCAAAAATACAAGGAGGTTCCAGGTTCAAATCCAAGAAGGAATAAAATTTTTGTTGTGGTCATGGAGGTTCAAATGCGGTGACTCCGGACTATCTGCAAAACAGGTGGTCGTTCTGGGATTAGTCGGCTCGCATAGCAGGTTGGATATCGAAGTTAATAAAAAAACTAAATATTTCGATTTAAATCTACTAAGGTGAAAGATCGTGTGAGAATAAAAGTTAAGTTAAGAAAAAATTTGGACATCATTTTTAATCTCAAAACAACTCGTTAGTTTTGATCTAATGAAACTCTTTAGTTAAGATTGATTCAAAATATGAAGAATTCTTACCCTTTTCATCATAACTCTCGTTTTCACCTAAATCTAAGCCATCCGTTAAATGATATTAAAATTTACATATTTTTATCAATAAACGACCTAAATAAATAATCTATTTCATAATAAGACGTGGGGCACACTTCAATGAATGAATTGTTTATTTGGTCGTTTTCTTATAAAAAATAATTAATGTTTATTATAAACAACCAAAATTATGCAACGATCGACATCCACTTTTGCGTAATTATGTAGATATTTATGGTGTGCATTATTCAAAGCAAGAGGGTCAGTTTGGTCATGCAATTGTTGGTTTAAATTTTTCAAAACTGAGTTTTTCGGTTCATACATTCCGTTATGGCTATTTATTTATCTCTTAATAGTTTTACTAAAAGGTTGCCTTTGAATAACGAGGAGGTGAATCTTGTTTAAAAAAATATATCTTTTAATAGTTATAGAATCTTCTGAATAATTTTGTATCTTGGGCCTTCTAAACCATTCAGCGTCTTAATTTCATTTTGAACAATTATCAACAACAACATTTCGTTTTGCACTATATCATAAGAGCATTTTAATCATATTGACTACTTAATCATCTTATACCAAATCATTCAGCAACTGTTAAACAAGTTCTTAATCACATAGTTCTAAAACATTCCTAATCGTTTACAGATGGTTTTTTTTCCCTGTTAAAATGATGTTTATACCGATTTTTAAAATTTTTAAAATTTATTTATTCCAAGAAAATGTTCAGAAAGTTATCAAGTGGTTGGTGCACGTCTTAAAAAGACAAATGTCTGAATCCCTTGCCCTTCGTACTTTTCCCCATATTAAATATCAAAACAGTATGTTTATTTTATATGTCAATTTTAAATATACGTTGATTATTTTATTTATATACCGTTTTACATTATTTATTGGTTAATATATCTTAAATAATTTAATTGTTTAATTTATTTAATGCATTTTAAGTACTTTATTTTATTCTTGAAGTTTTTGACACTTAGTTTTAACATCTATGGGATGTAATTATAGCAGGGGGACAGAGTTTGAAGAAGATTGGCAATGTTTCGGGCTCTTTTAGGAAACGGGTGGAAAATAAAATGATGCCTTTTCTTTTAGGGACAAGTGGTTGGGTAATTTTAGACTTGGTGAAAAAATTTCCGTGCTTTTTAGACTTGAAAGTGAGAAGGAAGTGAAGGTTCAAAACTGAGTGACTTTGGTTAACAGGGTGGGGGTGGATCTTGGGACTGGGTGAGGGATGCGAGAAGGGGGTCGGAGGGCGACGTGGAAGAGTTACATTCTTCGTTTAACCTAACCTAACAAGGTGAGTTCAAGTTGCTTTTCTGAAAATTATGCACATGCCAAAATGTTTATTTCAAAGTATCGATGTGTTTTACTTGATATTTATCAAATGTTTTGAGGATTTGATGAAGTTTGTATATCTATTAAATTTAAGTTAATAAATCTTGTAAAATGCATATGCTTCGGTTTTTGGACATTTTGATAAATAAATCATAAGTGTGGGTTCTTTTGATGATTTATCCTATAAATGGAGATTATTTTTGTGATAATGTGTTTGTAGTATATTTGGTTTGGAGAATGCATATTGATATGTTATGAGACATTTTGGAAATATAACTGATATGATTTCAGTTGGAAAATGGTTTTGCACGAACCAATGATGAGTTTTTGAGTTAATCATGCATTGAGAGCATGTGTTTGTATAAATGTTGGTTAAATACGTTTTTATTGATGACTTTTATAGTAGTCAATTGAGTTGTTGATGCTTTGGCTCGTTTGACTCAGATAAGTTTTAGGGACATTTGTCGGATTTGTTTGCTCTATGTTGAGTTTTGGCATTATAAGCAGTTATATCATGTTTATTTGATATATTACATGCTTTGAGTGCGTGATCATTCATTGGAGGTCATGTAATTTTGATTGTAAATGGATCAATGGACATAGGAGTCGGTCTTTATTGATTTAAAATGGGATGGTTGTTCCCACAGTGTAGCCAAGAATAGTCATTGGGTCATTGCGGGACTTATAATGTGAGCTCTTGAAGTCAAACTTCTATCATTGACCCCATGGTGTAATTTCTGAGTCAATTTAATAGTATAGTTATTCATGTACTGTAGCTAGAAATAGGCATTGGATCATCGGGGGCAACTTGGTATGATCTTGTGGGAGTCGGATACTAGCCATTGGCCACATGATGTAATTTCTAGCGAATGAGTGTGTAACAACTCATCCCACATGGATAAAATGTGAGAATTGTCAGTTCCTTATGAGTCTCAAGTAGTAGGCTATCAAATACTTCCACCATGGTTTTAAGTTGGATTTGAAGTTATTGGGTTAGTCTATTGCTTTGGGCTTTGGGGGTGTTACAAATGGTATCAGAGCCGATCCTTGTACCATCGGGATGGTAGGGAAAACCTCATTGGATATGATGCGTCATCGAGAGGGGGTGTTTGTAACATCATAGGCGAATCTCACAGTACCGATGACAAGGAGAAAGATTTTTTGGGTAGGCCTGACGAGGATGTCAAAAGTTTAAGTGGGGGAGTTTGTAACAACTCGTCCCACATGGATAGAAGATGAGAATCGTTAGCTTCTTATAAGTCTCAAGTAGTGGGCTACCAATAACTTTCACCATAGATTTAAGTTGGATTCTGTAACATCCGAGATTTTTCCCATTTTCTCTATTCTGTACGCGTCAAGGGTTTTCATCTAGTTAGTGTTGTAAACGTTTTTTTATTAGAAGTTTAGAAATTCTTTTTTTGTTACTAAGTCTTTTCCTTTTTAAAATAAGAGAAGATAAGATCTAAAGAAAGAGAAAAGAGGAAAGAGAGAGAAGAGGGCTGTCATTTTACACCCATGCTTTACCCTACCTTTTAGTCTCACCTTTCTTTCATTGCTTTACAGTTCATCTCTTGCTTGGGGAAAAGCTAAAAACCTCTGAAATTGAAAGAAAATATTAGAAGGGATGAAGGGAGGAGCATTACCTGTTTAAGAAGGAAAAAGGGGGGGGGGGTGTGGGAACTGAGTCGTCGATGCAGCCGTGGTTACAGGTTCTTAAGAAGTTGCTGTTGAGCCACGAAGTGCAGCAGAAGATGTTGTTGAGCCACGAAGGGCAGCCGTAGCTGCTGCCGATACGCAAGGAAAACAGCAGTAGTTGTTGTTGTGACGCAAGGGAAACAACCGTAGCTGTTGTTGATGCTCGAAGAGACAACTGTAATTGCTGTTAGGTCACGAAGTGCAGCAATAGTTGTTGTTGAGGCGCGAGAAAACACAGCCCATAGCTGCTGTTGAGGTGTCACACCCCGATTTTTTTTCTTTTCTATCGAGTGCCGTGACGTCATTCTTAATAACTTATGTCATGAACAAAAATACGAACTTAAAATTTCAAACACACATAATATGTTTAACATAATTCGTTACATAATTGCGGAAGCGTAAAATACTTTAACATAATCAATGCTAATTAAAATATCTAATCAAGCATTATTCAAAAACATAGTCCCGTCTTTCTTCATTCACTCGTCTACTGACAAATGACACCTGAGATATATACATGTATAGTATAAGCAAAAAACTTAGTGAATACAGTATGGTTTCATGATCACATGCACACACAAAATAGTATTTTAGCGTATTTTAATTATTATCTTGCAAATGAGGCCTCGACTCGTCACTTTTCTTTGCGTATGTGGCGTATTCTATGGACGAGGACTCCAAGACCTCGGAATTGCAAGCCCTCCTTTCATGTCCAACCCACCCCGTACGGTGGACGAATCTTGCCGAATCATACTAGTTGCATATCATTTATTTGCAATACTCACTCATTAATGCAAATCTCATCGTGACATGCAACATACATCACATGCAAGTGACAACATAAATCACATATGCATCATCGTCATTTTTTTCCACATTATACACATACTTGAATATCATATTGATAATAACAAGTCATCATAATCTTTCTCATCAACATCACCTTTCATATCATGCATATATTTAAATATCATGCACATCAATATAATCAAGTTATCATCATATGCATATAAACATATCATGGATAAAATACTTTTGTAATAATCATGTATATATCCCATAAAAATCGCATAATGTACTCACCTGATAATGAAGATTGCTTAACTAACGTCGCTGACTGGTAACCTATAATTTATAATAGCAAATAGCATATAAATGATTAATTTCTCCCAAAGGCTAACATAAAAGTCAACTTATGGTCAACTACGTCGGCTAGGGTCAACCTTGGTCAACTATGCTTAAGAACGTTCCTCACATCAACTAAAATTATAGGAACGCGAGTTCCGACATAAGGTGTATCGTCTAGCTATATGTCTTAAAACTATATCACAAACGCTTTTAGGACCATAGCCCCTCTGGTTGTATTGACCAAAGCCCCTCTGGTTGTAAACCATAATTAGAAAATAATTCAACATCCAGGACCAGAGCCCCTCTGGTCTCTCTTCCAGAGCTTTTGGTTTCACGACCAGAGCCTCTGGTTGGACCAGAGCCTCTGGTTGAGCCAACCCATACTTAGAATATATTTCGACATTCAGGACCAGAGCCCCTCTGGTATCTTTTCCAGAGCTTCTGGCTTCACGACCAGAGCCTCTGGTTGAACCAACCCATACTTAGAATATATTTCGATATTCAGGACCAGAGCCCCTCTGGTCTCTCTTCCAGAGCTTCTGGCTTCACGACCAGAGCCTCTGGTTGAACCAAACCATACTTAGAAAATAAATCAACMTCAAGKACCAGAGCCCMTCTGGTCTCTCTTCYAGAGCTTCTRGTCTTCATGACCAGAGCCTCTKGTTGTACTAACCARCACCTCTGACTCATATAATTTCTCAAAAACGGTCTTTAGATAAACCTTCAACCAATAAGATAGTCTTTTTCATAAAACGAGCAATTATAAAAAGTTCATGTTCGACCAGAGCCTTTGGTTCTACTAACCAGAGCTTCTGGTTCCAAAGACATGACCAACCAGAGCCCCTCTAGTTCAACGTGAAAGTCAACCAGAGCCTCTCTGGTCTGTTTTTCATAAAAAGATTCTAAGTATAAAACTCCTTTTCTTAAAACTTCAAAAGCATAATTTTGACATAGAAGCTCTTATCAAAAGATACAAAACCTTTAATCCAATTTAACATATATATAGTAAAAACTTGCTCATCCTCCAAATCAAATACCAGAATCCTATATTTCAAAATCTAAGATCAGAGCCTCTCTGATTCCTCATGAAAACAATCATTCTGGTTCAAAACACTTTTAACCAATAACAATGGCCATAGGCCAAGTTTTCCCCTTCTCAAGGGAGAAACTGTCCTTTAGGACCAGAGCCCCTCTGGTTGTATTGACCAGAGCCCCTCTGGTTGTATTAACCATAGCCTCTCTGGTTGAACCAACCAGACTTAGAATATATTTCAACACAGGACCAGAGCCTCTCTGGTCTCTCTTCCAGAGCTTCTGGTCTTCACGACCAGAGCCTCTGGTTTCACTAACCAGACTTGGAATATAATTCGACATTCAAAAAACTAAAATCTGAGACATAAGGCTACTAAGGTTTTATAGAGGACCTAAAAACGAAGCTAACCATAAAAGAACATGAATGTTAGTTGAGTATTTTACCTCTAATCGACGAAAAAACGAAGATTTCAGATGGGGACTTTCGAGCTCCGATTTCTCTCCCGATTCTCAACGAAAGTTTGGATGAAAACTTTAGAGCAAAGTGTAGCCTATATGTATATTGAGATTTTTGTCGTAATAGTTGAATAATCAGACCAATAGGGAGCTTCAAAAGAGAGGTCGATTTCGTATCTCTGAATTTGCAGATTTGATGCATATTTACAAAACAAGTCCTTCTGTATTTGCAGGTCTGATGCATATTTACAAAACAGGTCCTTCTGCATTTGCAGGTCTGATGCATATTTACAAAACAGGTCCTTCTG
>NC_037539.1:3644467-3696653 GCF_001531365.2 Cynara cardunculus var. scolymus
AAAACAGGTCCTTCTGATTTGGACCTGCTTACATCTGACCCAACCCCTTAACTATCGCGAATTTACAACTTTCACCCATGTCCCGACTTTTTCTTTCACTTTTGGTCCGATTTTTAACTTATTTTAAGATTTCGATAATTATTTCTTTAACTAACCACATAAATATTTTAACACCTCAAATAAATTTAATAAATAAAAAAATTATATATTTAAAGACTCGTACAATATATATATATATATATATATATATTTAAAATTTTGGGTTTTACATGAGGCGCGAGAAAACACAGCCCGTAGCTGCTGTTTAGAGACACAAAACACAGCCTGTAGCTGCCTGTTTGGAGACCGTTTACAGCACCCTGTAGCTGCTGTTTGGAGGCAGAAAACACAATCGGTGGCTGCCCGTTTGGAGACAGAAAACAACAGCCGATAGCTGTTGGTTAGAGGCGGAAATAGGAGCAGCCGTAGCCGCTGTTTGACGCACGCAACAAGCTGTTGTTTGGCCGTTGTTCGCTGCTGCTCCCGACCGAAGAAGAAACATCAGTTGTTGTTTGATCGACAGCAAAACAGAAAGGTAAGCAAGCAGCTGCTGTTTGATCCTGCAACAGACGAAAATCGAAGCAGTAAGTTTTCGATTTGGATGCAGCAAGGCTGCTGGTTCGCGAAGAACAACCGCAGTTGTTGTCTGCTGTCGGGCGTGAAGAAACAACCGTAGTCGCTATTTTGGACGCACTCGGAACACCGTGGTAGGTCGAGCTTTGACCAGCTCCGAGAGCCGTGGCACTGCGCCTGACTGCCTCTTTGATTTAAGATCTCCTTTTCGTCTACCAGTTGATTCTGAGAAATTGGGATTTCTCTTAAATCCTACAAGGTGAGTTCATCTTAACCCTATATATAAAAACTTTTATGCTATTGAAATAAAGTACTTTACCTATCCTATGTCTTAATTGTTGCACATACTCATTTAAGTGAAATGGTTAGTTTTGGGTCAAAAGGATGAACTTGGGTAATCTCATTATTAAAGAAAAGTCGAGTTTGGGCATATGACTTCGATCATTTGGTAGAATGCTCGTTTCAAAGTGTTGTTGGCATTTGAACTCTAAAAGCTTCATGCTCGTAGTTCGGGATCCTTTATTTGCAAACGAAAAATATTTTACTTGAGTTAGGACACACGTGAACCTTATTGTTAAGTAAGTGCTATTACGCTTATGACACCCTATTCATGTATATTACTAGAATGTAACTAGTCTTAAGGCATGAGGTGTCGTTGTATTGTAGTTGTGTGAAGGATGGTGTAAGTTGGACTTAGACATTGTGATTATTATGTAAATTCCAAATCATCTTTTCWCACTCCCACTCGGAAATAGGCATTGTGATTATTATGTAATTTCTGAGGTAAAGAGCTTAAGATCACGACCGACTTCATAACTGGCTAGGTTGTTGTCAATGGTATTAAACCTACATGTGATGCTCTGTAATGCTGAATTATGACCTACTTTGTGTTCCGTCATAATTAGCGGCAAATCGGGTCTCCCCCGTCATCTTCGGATGTTTAACTCCACCCGGAATTGTGTAGATTTACATACTCCACTTTGTACCGTTTGAAATTTCCGGCATGTAGTTATATATATATATATATATATATATATATATATCATTTTATGTAACAATTTACTGCCCCTTTTGTTTCTCTATTTGGACTCACTAGGCGTAAGCCTAACCCTCTTTATTGAATTGATTGTTTGCCAGGTTTCTTTAGCAGTGGGGCTCAAAAGGGTTGAGGGGAGCGTTGTCTCGTACGAAAAGACGTTGTGTAGATAAAGTTTTTCCCATTTTTGGGATCGTTGCATTTTTGTTGATGCAGTATTTTGTTGGAGGCGGTAGAAACACCCGTTCCTAATCTAAGCATAGAGTCATTAGATTAATAGGTTGTTTATCATCGTCTCGCTTGATGTTTGTAAACGCTTATTCTTCTCCCATTGTTGGATAAACCCCTGTTAAACTTTAGTTTTCCGCTATGTATCTCAGACCCTTTTTATCTCCCACTATACATTATTCTTTGGAATATTGTGGGTGTAACAGATTCGAAGTTATTAGGCCAGTCCATTGCTTTAAGGGGTGTTACAGAGTGTACATGGGATCATTGGGGGCCTTGAACCATGAATAGCGAACAATTAATCCTATTGGGGGCATTGATCCTCATGATGAACTCTATAACATGGAATGATCGCCTACTTTTGTGTTTCACTACTAACCATGGAAATTAGGTTCCCCTGTCACCTAAAGGTGTTGTTTTGGATATTGAGTTTAATCCATGTTTTTGCTGACATGTTGGGTATGGAGTCTTTTCATTATTTATGGTTTGAGTATTGAACCTTGTTTATGTTTTGGGCATTTCATCTCATTCACTTTTGGATGAGCATTGGACTTTAGTTCCATTAATAAAAGAACCTTTTGATAAATGAGTTTTCATCATGATAATGGTGGGTTTGGAAATGATGTGCTTTTGCAAATTATGATTTAAATAACGTCTTTTTAGTTTTAGCATTTTTATATTTAAGATGAAAACTGATTGAACTCACTAGACGTTAAGTCTAACTTTTTTCTTTGTCGGCATGTGAATCAGGTTCTTGAGGAATGGTACTTGAGTCATTGTGTCGATTTGAGGGCTAACTAAAGGTACGTGAAGAATCTAACTGATCGATGACTTTTCCACATGTAGAGATAACGATTGTTATTGGGTTTTAGTAACACTCAACCTTGACCTAATCCTTATATAAAGTTTAGTTTATATATTGTTGATGATTAAATATAATTTTTTTATTTGAGTTAATTCAAGTATTGATTTATAGAAAGACATTTATCCCTTGTTTGATGTATTATAGAAAATTTTGATTTAGTCGTTTTTTCCAAATTTAAGGGTGTTACATATAAACATTGTAAAATTGTTATATTTGTATTTTTGATGATTAAATATATTGAATAATAATTAAAAATAATAATAGTATGAAAATAATTATTAAATAAATTAATGTATAATGTATAATGTATGATTAAAATTAATTAATATTTTTATTAGTAATAATTAATTTATATTTTTGTTTATTAATAACTAATTTTTATTTTTATTCATATTAATGAGGGTTACAATTGAAAAAACTGACAAAAAAAATTCTTCCTAAACTACTCCAACTAATGTTTTCATAAGCTAGTTTATGTTCATCCAAATTTGTATAAAAAAAATAAGCTAACTTATATTTGTCAAAAAATGTATAAAACACTATATTTAGAAAAAAAATAGCTCTTTCTCACCAATAGGAGACATAAAAATCAAGTGCTTTAGGAGAGAAAAATAATATTTTATTAAATATACTGAATATTTTAATATTATAGTTGACGATACAATTTCTAAAAAAGAAAGTAGCTCTTAAAGTTGGACGTAATTTGTTTTATAATTTTTTTTTTGATAATCTATTTTAGAAATATTATCAAATGAAGACCTTAAATATTGCGATAACCACGAGAATTTAAAAATCCTCAAATAACCCATACATTGTTGTTTTATTTAAATATTGAAGATTTTATGTTATAAAAAAAAAACTATGTTTATTAATAACCATTGATTAGTGGTTTAAAATTGATCTTCACGATTATCACAAAATATAAAATCCTTACATGAAAGACCCGCATTAAATAAAAAGGTCATCAATTACAACAATTTTCATTTGATTATAATCAATATAGCGATATATGTATTGAAGGGAAAATGAAGGGATAATGAGGTGGCTTAATGAGATTTGAACACTTATCAAATCATGAAATGTGGTGTGTTTTGTTCATCCTACATTGGTGAGAAAATGATGAATGAAAGAATAGTATGAGTATTTATTAGATGTTGGAGTGGCATAACTAGAAATTTAAGATGGGGGGATCGATAGTACGGGTTGTACTTTGTTATATTATTGTTGTTTATGTTAATCTTTTGTAACACCCAAGATCACATTTGCATATAAACATATATTTACATATATCAAGAAATACAATTTACACAACTGGTCTCACTATTCACAAAAGCTACATTACATAGTAGCTACCAAGTTTTTCCACAAATCTCTACACAAAACTTGTAACATAACAAATTCTCAAATACAAAAGATAACATGATATCCTTAACATCCCATGCAGATAAATATAACTCTTCACAATTTTCCTTTTGCCATATCCTCTGGTTGTGCTCAACCTGTGATGCATATTTTTCCAAAACACCAAAATGAGGGTTAGACCTTGAGATCTAGTGAGAAATCCCTTTGATGCTATTACATGGTGAATAATCACCAAAACACATTTATAAACTCATATTTCTTGCAGCAAAATGATGAGACATCATCAATTTATCACATCAAATAACCCAATAACTCCTTTAACATATTCTGATATAACTCTTCGTATCATATAGGTAAAAATGTAATTTCCTTGCATCACATATCGAGACAACCCCATTTCCTCGCAACACACTGGTGTGAGGATCCCATTTCATTGCATCACATGGGTGCGATAAACATCACTCATCGCATCACAAGGATGCGATAAACTCAAGTCATCACTCACACAAATGCGAGAACTTCAGGTCATCGCATCTCAAGGATGCGACAAACAGAAAACACTTTGATCAAAAACGCAGATTTTACATTCCATTGATTATGCCACCCATATCCTGATATACATCTCTCCTTGATATGCCACCCTTATACCAGTATACACCTCTCCTTGATATGCCACCCTTATAACCAAAATACACCTCTCTTTGTATTGATTACAGATATCTCAATAACACTAATAATCTAGTTATAAATNCCAGATAACATCGATCTCAATCTTCTCCCTTCTCCATATAACAACATCAATCTTCTCTCTGTCCTTTTTGGTCATTTTACAGATATAAGCAAAATTTGCCAAACACTAAAAAACAACTTATCAGCTTATTGCAGTTTGGTACCGCTGTAAGCTAATCCAAACACTTTTTACAAAACTCCAGTTTGATACCACATAAGTTAATAAGCACTTTTACAAAAAAACATAAGTTGTTTTAAATAAGCAATCCCAAACACCCCCTTAATAATAGTAAAAAATAAATTAAATTACAAAAAACAATAACTTTCCTAGAATTTTACGACTTTACGTTCGGCCCCTTAAAACTTTTTTTCTCTCCCTATATAATCCATCTCTTCCACCTTTACAACTTCCCACCACCGCTTTTATTTTATTACATGGAATCGCTGCCTACCCACAAGCGAGTTCGACTCGACTCAGACAAGTCCGAGTCCAGCTCTGTCCATCCGAAGAGAATTCGAGACGATCTTCTCGTCGTTCTCCCAGATTCCGACGTTTTCACGGCTACTTCAGACCTTGAATCCCTCATGAATAGCTTCGAAAACGAGATATCTGAACTTCCGCAATCCGTGACCGTCGCTAACTGTGAAACCGTGTCTGGCGAGTCCCTACCGGATCTCGGATTTCTTTTCGAGGCTTCGGATGACGAACTAGGACTGCCTCCGACTGACATAACACCGGTTGAAACGGAGAAGAATGGAGTTTCAGATGAGTGGATTGAAGTCCTTGGTGAAGTATGGCGGTTAGAAGATCAAATGTTCAGCTATGACTCGCTCGAGTATGGATTTGGTTACGCCTGCGATGATGCTTATATTAATACATACAACAACGTTGAATACGTGGCACTAGATGGACTGTTTGATTATACAGATCTGGGTTTTGCATCGTCGGATTTGTCACTGCAGCCGGAAACCATGCCGGCTCAGTGACCGGTTAGGTTTTAGGTTATATCGTTAGAATATTGTAAAGGGCTTTCAATTTTTTTAATTTCAAAAGAAATACAAATCAGCAAGTTGACCAAAGTAGGAGCCGTTTAGCGATTGCTAAATGGTTTGATACAAAATGATTAAGTGGTTAGAATGATTAAAAAGCTTTTATGATATAGTGTAAAATAAAATATAATTGTTTGGTAATTGTGTATAATAAAATTAGGGTTCTTAATGGTTAACGGAGATCCAGGATACAAAATCATTTATGATTTTGGAACCATTAAGAAACAGACTTTTTTCTTGCCAAACAAGATTCATCTCTTAAAGATTCAGATGTTGCTTCTTAATGAAACTATTAAGAGGTAAACAAACAACCCTAAACCATTTCTAAATAAACAAGTTTATATGTAAATTTACATAAACAAGTTTATATGTAAATTTACATAAGAATCCATTTTTTCATAAAAGAATTATATTTACGTAACTTAAAGAATTTAATTATAAAAATAACTAAATAATAAATGTGGTTGAAAATATCAATTATTTTAATCAATTTCTCTTCAATTTATTGATGACTTTCGTTTTTTATTATTCTTTGTTTATTTATTTTCAATATTATTATTTTTTATTAATATTTTTTTCAAATAAAAATATTTTGATTTGGTAATTTAAAAAACCGGGCCCAAAGATGTTTAGCCCATAAGGATTGGATCAGAACTTCGGAAGGGAAGGGTGAACCCGGTCCGCTGCTACAGCGGCGTGTAGTCAGCTAATCCGTAGCCAGCCTCCAGAGTCCAGCGAGATAAACATACTGAATTATGAAACACAAAAATCTAGGTTAATTTCACCTTCAATCCCACACCACCTCCACCACACGCGCCCCTTCTAACCCTAAAAATTCAGCGCGTGTGGTCCACACAAGACCCTTGGTGCGTGACAACCACTCCACCTTTGCCAACGTATAACACTCCACAGACGCAAAGAAGATGAAATCGTTGTGATTCCGATTCTCTTTTTCGATTCTTTCTCCAACTTTCAAGTTTCCGATTGCTTCTTCGTCTTAAACGCCGTTTCATTCGTCATCGAGATCGGTACGTATATTCTGTTGAGTTGTAACTGTAGACGGCAGATTAGAGATGAAGGTTTTCGTGAAAACATTGAAGGGGACTCACTTCGAAATCCAAGTGAAACTCGAAGATACGGTTTGTTTCGTTTTAGATTCTGTTTTTTTATCGAATCGTAGTGTTTTTATGTGTGATTGATTGAAATTAGGGTTTATCTGTATTTGATCAGGAATTTAACTCAAGCTAGTTTTGTTTCTTCGCGTACGGGGATCGCAGCATTTAGTGTTCTTAGGGTTTGAGTTGGGAAATTCGAAATTAGATTGCGTTGTTGTCCCAGAATGGTTCAGTGGACTGATTAAGAATTGCATTCGATATTACTTCGGGGATGTTTAAATTTGTATGCTGTTGTTAGTCTCAATCAATCTAATTAGAGGACTAGTTAAATTGAGAATTGCTGTTAATTCGTTATTGGAATGTGAAATCCTTTGTTGCACGCTGTTGAGCATGCGTGAAACATGTATATTGCTTGTGCAATTGTATATGTACTTATTTGCTTAGACTCGATTATTTTAATTTGGGGAATTTGGTAAATAGGGGACTGCTCCTCAAATTGGAAAGCAAAATCTGTGGTAGAAAGGCAGCCGACTGATTAGGAGTTTGCTAGGGAAACTCTTATGCAATTGTATGTTTGGTTTGTTTAGGATTGATTAGTGTTTTATGGAATTAATTAAATTGTCAATAACTGTGAATTTATGGAATTGGAATGTGCAGATTAAAGTATAGCCTGTTAATACTAGGAATGTGGAATAATTATATTTGATCTGGTGCGAACCGCCAGGCATTTCCTTGCGTATCTCTCTGTTTAGTTGGTTGTTTTGGGCTCAACTATGTTCCTTTAGCGAGTTGAAAAAAATTCTGAAATGATATGAAGTCTTCAAAGGGTCGTAGTTTATTTGGAAACAACCAATAAAAAATCAAGCTTGTTTCTTGCTTATGCAGTTGTATACTTGTTTTTGTGCAGATTTAGTTAATCTAAATTAGGGAATTACCTAACTTACCATTACTATGAATTCTTTGATATCGATGTGGAACGAGTGGTTGGGAGCACACGCAAAGTCGTTAGTAGTTTGCTTGAATGATTCTTGCTTATGCAATTGTATATTTGGTCTGGTAATCCTGTTTAAACCAAATTAGTCTATCCAAGGAAGTAATTCTACTATGAAGTTATTTAAATGGAATGTGAGATTGGTGGTCAGATGCTGCTGAGCATGCACGAAAGACGAAACGCTTTTCATACCATCACAAATTTGGGTTAGGCTTTATTAATTTTTTAGGGAATCAATATCATTATGAGCTGCTATAAATGCGTTAAAGTCGATGTTAGTTGGCGATGGGAAACCATCAGCTAAGTTAGCGTTTGCCACGCCTACTAATTTTGTTTTTCATTTATGTTTTATAGGAACAATGATGAAAATAGAGTTTTTGTATCTGCTTTTAGTTTAATCATTGATGGTTTAAAAAATGAAAACACAATCTGATTTTCTAACACTGATTTGAGTTTTTAGTTTTGTAGACATTTTTATTATCAACTGTCGATTGATTTGTTGGCTTAAATGAGTTTGGGTTTCTTTACATGATTGAAGCTTCCTTCATGTATGGTTATGGATATTCGTGGACTTGGTGTATAAAGTTACACAAATCCTATATGGCTATATCTATAATACTTGACGTCAGTAATATGATTTTTGTTAGCGTTTTTCTTGCCATCTTTCAATCTTAAATGCTAGATTACTTATATATGGTGCATGCCTGTTAATATTTCCGATTCTCTTAAATTTCCCTTTGTGTTGGTAAAGATGAGTGATATTTTTCATGCAGGTTGCTGATGTGAAGAAGAATATAGAATCTGTTCAGGGACCGGATGTTTATCCAGCTGCACAACAGATGCTCATTCATCAGGGTAAAGTGCTAAAAGATGGCACCACCTTGGAAGAAAACAAAGTTTCTGAAAATAGTTTTATCGTCATCATGTTGTCAAAGGTAATTGTTAGCTGTTTAAGTGTCTTGTGGACACCGTTATTTTACGTTTTTAGAATGGCAGTAGTTCTGGTAATTTTTTATTGGTGGAAAGAGAAATCATCTTTGTCAATGGGTTAAAAAAGAGCTCATAACTGTTTCAGCACCATTGCACAAACTTATGTTCACCAAGAACACTCTCTCTTTTGGAGATGCTTTGGCTTTTATTCATCACAGGCTTGGGCTTTAATTAATTGACCAACAGTTTCTATGGAATCTGCAAATTAGATACTTCTCCAATCTCATGTTGAGCTGAGGAAGCTTTTTCATTCTCACTCAAATATTGTAAAAGGAGCTTATTATACATAGGGAGCCAAACCATACATTATAGGAAAGACCTTTTTCTTCTACAACATCCAAGGCTACCTATTTTTCGTCTAACAGTTATTAGAAATGTGCTATGTGGGTGAATTCTGCCAAATTACCATCGTTTCCAGGAGTATAAATCACCGAGCAAGCATTTGTCTTTGCATAGAAACAATGGGTTTGAAACCAGAATTACTTATGCAGGTTTTTTACCTGCATGATAACCTTATTACATATTGGGAGCCCACCCAAACATAACAGTATAGACGCCTTTATGTTACAACGCATCTTAGGATGCCTTGTTTCTATTGGATGGTTCTTAGAAATATGCTTTGCGGGCACGTTTTAACCAAATTATCGTTGTTTACAGAAATATAAAACAGTGTTCTAAAAAAGCTTTAAGTGTAGCTAGGTGATCAGTGATCTTCTTGTGGTAAATAAATAGACTAAGTTGGGATTAAGCGAAGGACTTAGGAGACACGTATCGGGTTGGGGGACCCATAATATATATGTATATAAAACTAGTTTTTAATTACGTGAACATAACTATTTTGATATAGTTAGTTTATTAAATGATCAATTTCATTCTCATTTATTGATACAACTAGTAAAGATTACTCTCTAAGTTTGGAAAACACGACTATGAATAAAGGTTGAGAAAAGTTGTTATTTCTTGTTTAATTTTTTGAAACACTTAATTCAGCAGTTAGTCTGTATATAGTCAAAGTGTGGGGGACCCATAAATCCTAAATGGTCAATTAAGAAGTTCTATGTAATTGAAGCTTCAGGAACACTCAAAGGCCAAAGCCTAGTGATCACTTAGGCATCCCCAAACAGGGACTTCTAGAATATCTGCATAAATCGTTATGATGGTATTCGTTTCTTGCTTAAAAACAACAGATTTGAAACCAGAATATCAGGACATAAATACCTACTTAGCAACCTATGATAAAGTCTTGAATCTTGTTGGTTTTCTCTCTCCATCAATCATCTCTTCTTTGTCCATTGATAGTTCCCAATTTTTCTCCCTCCACTTTATTGCTCTCCACTTACTCTTTACATCGCTTTGAAGAAGCTTTGGTATAAAAATCCATACAATCTCTGAACAGCAGATTGGCCCAATAGTATATGGAGTCATCCCAACATCTTCACTTGTAAATTTCTTATTAACATAATGAAATCCAGCAAATGTTCATGTTTAACAGTATTTATGTTCAACTATAGGCGCTATTGAATTTGCTTTCCAAAAATAGCGAAAGGTCATATTAAATAAAAGCATAAGCATCACGAAGATGAATGATTGAACCACCTATTATCAGTTGTTACTAGATGCGCTTGCCTTCAATATCAACCCACTAGAGCCCAGCTTTGCTAAGCTGGAAAAAAGTTGGCAACAGCAAATTTCTGATAGAAAAAGAATAACTATTGTTTTATACATACCAGCCGAGCCATCAAGTAACCGTCTATATCTTGATTTAATCATCTTCAACATCGAAATTATCCGTGTTCTGACAGTAGTATTTATCTGAGCATTAATGATGGGAAGTAGAGGGTTACGAGGGGACAAGGAAGAGTCGGTCTTGTTTATGACTCGAACTTCAAAAATGAACTAACATTTTTAACTAAGAAGGGAAGATGATATTCGACCTGATTTGTTGAAATCTGATGTGAAAAGTATTGAGTTTCCTTTGTTGAAAGTTTGTAATCTTGCTTGAAATGTTCGTTCTATAATTTAAGCTGTCATTACTGCATTTGTATTTAGTTGAGGTGGCGTATTATAGTTGTTGGTGTTAATATTAATATTGCTATTATATTCTGTAACTCAGTGTTGTATTTATAGTCCATGAACACACAACCTGAGAACCATATACTGATTGGGATTGACTCTAAGATTGGTGTGAACCACAAACTGAAAGTGCTATGCTATGTTCCGTATCGTGAACCTCTGTACCATGAACCAGAACTGGTCCGAGTACTTTTGGGCAATTGTAGGCAGCTTAGTTTCTCATCATCGAGTCGCCTCATATTTTGACAAATTGACCATATTAGGCTGTAGTGTCCAACCTGATGCATGTTTGTTCAAATTGTCTTTTATAGTCTGCTTAGCAGTTAGCTCTGTAAGGAACTTGCAGAGTCCGTACTGAAGTATGAAAATTTTCATTTGCAATTTCTTTTCAAACTTGCAGAGCAAGAGCTCTTCCGCTGAAGCTTCAACAGCAGCAGCTGCCCCCAAGGTACTGATTTATGATACGTAATTTAGTGTCTCTTTTTTTCACTGTTGTTTTGGATAGGTATGAAATTCCAAGAACATCCTCATAGTTTAAAAAATACCGTCATAGAAGTTATATGCTTGTTCACAGGCATGATTAATCCTACATGCAATAGACATTAGAACTTTCTTTGCATCACAACTTGTTTTTGTAACCCTTTCCTTCATGAAGCTTGCAGTGAGCCAGTAAGATATTTTGGCACTGGTACAGCTTGTCCTTATGGGTTCATTTGTTATGCGGGAGGACGGGACATGACAAAATAAGAACTTCTTGTCCCACATTTGGTGTGACAACTAAACTGGGACAGGACTTGACTGAGTGGGACAAATATGCGGGTATTTATGTCCCAGTTCTCACCAAAATATGTTGAACAAAAATAGGATAAGATTGGTAAATTACTAAACTAACCGTGTCAAATTAAGACCTTCCACAATTCTTTCGCCCACGTACCTTACTCTCGCCAGTCCAGTCCGCTCCACTTACCAAATGAAACATATAAGAACAATATGTTGCTCTAAGTTGCTGTGAGAAATTTGCTTAATTGTATCTACACGGGTTTTATGATTTGAGTTGCCTAGCATGCTGCTTTTTGTCGTGTTAGTTTTAGTACTTTTTTCTTTTAGGTTGCTGAATTTCTTTTGTTATGCCGGTTAAATTATGTTGTCTGGAAACCAGGAGCCTCAGACAAGTACCCCTCCTCCTGCTGCTCCAGTGCCAGCAACCCCGCAGCCTCCTGCAACTGTGACTCCGTAAGCTTAAACTGCTGTTTTGTTTTTGTGTATATTAGTCATTGGTAGTATTGTGTTACAAGCCAATTCGAGTTGATTTTGATATAGTTCAAACACATGGAATAATAGTTTGTCACTCGACTTATCTTTCTACTATGCAGGCCTGCATCTGTTCCTTTATCGACTCCGGCCTCAGACACAACATCCGTCGTGAATGCTCCGTCAGTTCTCCAATAACATAAAATTGTTATAGCTATCCCACTTAATGTTGGTGACTCGTGTTAGATGGTTTAATGAAGTCTCTACTGAATACTGATGTTTGTTTATGTAGGTCAGAGAATGTGTATGGCCAAGCAGCATCACATCTGGTTGCAGGAAACAATTTGGAGGGTGCGATCCAACAGATTCTTGATATGGGTGGAGGTACTTGGGACAGGGATACAGTCATTCGTGCACTTCGTGCTGCTTTCAACAATCCTGAAAGAGCTGTCGAGTATTTGTATTCTGTAAGTGCTTTAATATCTCATGATTTAATTTTGTATTCGAATTTGGGAATGGACTTGCTGCAATCTGAAGAAATATATCCATGTACTTGCCATCAGATATCTTTCTGGTTGTATGTCATGCGGAAGTGAAAACCATTGACATTTGTAATGTATCTGTTAATATTACCAAATAATTTTGTTATTCTAAAAAGTGGTGTGATTATATATGATATTTTAGGGCATACCTGAGGCAGCTGAACTTCCTCCAGTAGCTGGAGCTCCAGCAGTGCCAGGTGTCCAGGCTGCAAACCCTCCAATTCATCCCTTGCAAGCCGCACAACCAGCGGCTCCTCCTCCAAGTGGACCAAATGCAAACCCCTTGAATCTCTTTCCTCAGGTATGTGGTTAGCAGCCTATACGTGGTATTGGCATTTAGCGGAACATGTTGAATGGTAAACAAACCGTGCCCAATATACCTCACTCACCTGAAGGTAGGGTGGCCGTTTCCAAAAAACCCCTAGAAACACTTGTTGACTTGTTAATTTTGGCGTGTAGGGTCTTCCTGAGATGGGTGAGAATGCTCCCGCAGGTGCTGGTGGCAACTTGGATTTCCTGCGCAACAGTCAACAGGTATACATAGTAAACAGACCCACATGTACTCTGTTGTTATTGTTTTTACTCTTGATAACCAACCCCTCCTCCCCTTGTTTCTTTAAACTCCAGTTTCAAGCTTTTCGAGCGATGGTGCAAGCTAATCCACAAATCTTACAGGTATCTATTCTCTATTATTTCTTCTTCTTCTTCTTCTTGTTTTATATGTATACATAAATAGATAACATGGATGCATGCATCTACAAATGATTGATTTTACCGACAGCCGATGCTCCAAGAGTTGGGTAAACAAAACCCTCAGCTGGTGAGACTGATTCAAGAACATCAAGCTGATTTCCTTCGTTTGATCAATGAACCTGTGGAAGGCGGAGAGTATGTGATCACTGTGTTCTATTTGATACTAGTTGTTTTTAGCTTCCTTGATCCCGATATCTATGTATATGTGTGTGTGTTTATTATATCTTGTTGGTTGGTATCAGGAATGTACTTGGACAGCTTGCTTCAGGGATGCCTCAGGCTGTAACAGTTACACCTGAAGAACGTGAAGCTATCGAACGTGTAAGTTGTTCTTATTGTTTTTGTGAATTGAATTGAAACTGCAATATCTGATGATCTGTTTATTGTTTCAGCTTGAAGCAATGGGATTCGACAGAGCACTAGTATTGGAGGTGTTTTTTGCGTGCAACAAGAACGAAGAATTGGCTGCCAATTACCTGCTAGACCATATGCACGAGTTCGAAGACTAGTGTCGTTGTGGTTATTTTAATCTTTGAATCCAAAGCGTATGCAGTTGCTCACTTATCTTTTCATTTCCGAGTGCATGCGTATACTTTTGGATATTAAAATTGAAAAAATGGTCTTGGTACCTTTGCACTTCCTTTTCTTGTTGCAGTCTAATAACATTTATTGCCCTCATTCATCAACTGTTATGCATCACAAAGTTAAGAATAATAAGAACTAGTTCACTTTTTTCCTAAAAGATCTAGGCATTGAAGTGAAGAATAATGGGTAGTTTAGTCTTACTTTGATACGGGTAGACGGGTTGTTATGGTTTTACCGATATCTGTCTGTTATTTTTATCTATTTTGGTAGGAAAAAAAACACTTATCAGTAAGATCCAACACTATTACTTATCTTACCGGATAAGATTCAACACTATTACTCATCTTACCGGGTAAGATTCTAGTTCATCAAAACATCAACGTATGCAACAAGTTACCCGATGAGCACTAACTGGTAAGACTTGGTCTTTGTCATTGTTCTTACCGGGTAAGAGTCGTCACCTTGTTTACAGGGTAAGACCCGGTTTTTATATTACTTTTACGGGGAACATTCTCAGTCATTATCATGTTAGTCCAGTAAGATAAGTGATCAGATAAGCATTTACCGAAGGTCCTTAGTTTATATTTACTTTTTCAAATAGTTAAATACATCTTATTTTAGGTACAAGGAATTTGTGGGAAAAAGTTGTAGTCATGCAATAAAC
The DNA here is from genome assembly GCF_001531365.2 of Cynara cardunculus var. scolymus. NCBI lineage: Eukaryota > Viridiplantae > Streptophyta > Magnoliopsida > Asterales > Asteraceae > Cynara > Cynara cardunculus. The sequence goes on from NC_037539.1 coordinate 3,659,314, forward strand.
ATGATGGGGGAAACTGTAAGACGTTACATACTAAAAATAGCACAATATTCCCTCACCATCACCACAATCAAATTGGATATTTGCATACTTTATGTATCTGTTTAACAATTGGGTAATATGCAATGGGATGTGTTCTTAGATAGAATACATACCAAAATAAACAATTCACCAAGTCAAATACTACATTTTTAGAACTAAAAAGGATATGATATGAAGAAAAAAAAGAAAATGATAGACATTACGCTTTATACAAAACTTAGAAGAAAATGAAATAAAATTACATATTGCTTATTAATTATAACTTGTCGTAAAATAAATAAGAGTGTATTTATAAAGTTGATTTAAAAAAATAATATATAATTAAATTTGTATAATCTGAGAAGTGGATGAGGTCCATATGTAGGAGTAGGAGTAGGACCACGACCGTGACCGTCCCACTAATTTGTTTCTTGATGGACCCGCAACTTAACTAAGGTCCAAACGAAATGACTACATGATGTATTCATTGTATTGTATACTAACAAGCGGATCGAAGACAAATTATCTTGACGATTGATGTCGGCACGTGGGTATCGTAGCACTGTTTTTTTATTTGTCAGATTATATATATATATATATATATATATATATATATATGTTCAAACGATAATGCTTCTGTTTATAAAAACATGATAACACTTTTATGTAGGAGTGACTTGACCTGCAACTTAATTCGCACCAAAGGTCGTCTGCATCTTTAATTTTAGTTTCACATGTGTATTATATGTGATCAAACACAATATCACATAAAATAACACATTTATTATATATGATAATACACGTGAAGGAGACTAATAGTGTACGAGTGACTTGACCTGCAACCTAGGTCGCTCCAAAGATTGTCTGCGTCTCTGATTTAGTTTCACATGTATATTGTATGTGATTCAATACAATATCACATGTAATTGACTATAGTAAAGAGGTGTTATCACGTTCTTGTAAAATGAAGGTGTTTTCATTTGAACCCTTCCATATATATACATAAGGCCAAGTTCAAACAATAAGTTAAACATTTTGCAAGAAAACAAGCAGTTTCAATATCATGTATAATTACACGTATGATACACAAATTTAGAATATATGATTAAACACTTGTTGTATTGATAACATATAGACGCTTAATCATGTATGATTAAACAAAAATACCCAAAGAAATGTAATTATATATGATATTAAGTTTTCTCGTCTTCTCACATAATGTTTAACTTTCTTAAATGGTTCTTCCCCCCCCCCCTCTCTCTCTCTCTCTCTCTCTATATATATATATAGAGAGAGAGAGAGAGAGAGAGAGAGAGAACAAATAAACTATAAACCGCCTAAATGTTACACTACAAACCAATCTTGCCCCTTGATTTTGTGCATTTTGAAAATTTTACGTAGTTTCCAAATCAGTTGCGAATAAGGTTGAGAATGAATTTCGAAACCGATTTAATCCACATTATTGACATTGATTTGATAATCTGAATGAACAGTTGAAATTGATTTACATGATATACAACATTTAGATGATTTGTATTTGATTTGATATATTTATATTATACATCCATTATCAATTAATATAATATAATATAATATCATCATTTGATTTGATTTGTTGAATGATAACCGTAACAACATTAATCTAATCTAATTGATTGTTAAAAAACAAATGTATACGTTTGACCTTAATTTTAAATCAAATTCGAAATGAATATTTATACATAAATTAATTAACCTTATATATAGAAAAAAATCCCAAAAAAAACCCTTCTAAATTCATACTTCCTACACCTTCAAGCAAGATGGGTCTAGGGTTAACTTCTCTCTCTCTTCATATTTCATATTCATAGACGAGTGAACGTGTGAGAATAACAGTTACAGTGAAAATGTTAAGAACGCTTCTGAACCTTTGAATGAATTGATTTTATAATCTAACTGAATTTTTTTTAAATTCACTTTTAAGCTACTTTCACAGACTTTTTAATGCATTAATCACCTTCAAATGTATGAATTTGTTAAAATTTCGATCATACTGGTAAAAAAACAGATAAATAAAGATAGTTGAATGTATATGAAAGCTTTATTATCACATTCTCATCGTAACTCTTATTCTCACTGGAACCCAACCCAATGTTACATGAGGTTTCTACAAATTACTTCCAATCCTATTCCTACCACAAATATTTGTAGGAAACAAATATCTTGAATAGAAAAGCATGAATTAAGTTAGGCACTATAGCTTATCTTTTTCAAAGCCTAATAATCCCCCATCAAAATCACAACTTAATCATTAAGCAGTTCAATGTCTTAAATTATACACATAGTAACAACTTAATGGATGAATATATACAACTTTTAGTTTCAAATTCTTTATACAAGTGTTGTAGCTGTCATAAATAATTAATTATTTTGTAAAAAAAATAAAAAAATGGTATATATTCAGAAATGAAGGACGGAAGTCCGTACTAATTAGACTCTACTGCAGTAAACAAAAAGCTACATAGATGGAGGACAAGTTGATAGATATGATTGAATCTCCCCGTGACTTGTTTTTACCTAAAAACTTATCCGGTAGGCATTTATCGGTAAAATTCAACATTATCGCTTACCACTAAAACCCATCGTACGCAGCAATTTATCCCAGTAAGCACTAACTATGGCAAGAGTTTTCGTTCTCACTTACCGGGTAAGACTCTTGATTCTTGTTTTCGTTTTTATCAGGTAAGATTTTTAGTTCTTGCCATATTCATCCGGTAAAGTAAAGTGACTTGGTAAGCGCTTATCCGGGTAAGTTAGCGAATATCATCCTTCAACCAACCACAGCAGCTATTATTGGCCACAAAATGGTGGCAGCAACCTAGAGAAAAAGTTGCAAGTAGATAGTAAAAACAGCAAGTCTGGCATACCCTTTAGCCTATTTAAACAAGCTTTGAATCACCATTAGAGTTTCAAGGAAACCAAAATGAACAAGATCCAACCCAAAAGGATCAAGGGTGGTATCATCACCATGCCCTTCATCTTTGGTATGTCATCAAGCTCTTCCCAATAGTTTCTGCATTTTCTCTATTTCATTACTTATCTTGTCTTGATTTTAATTGGTAGCAAATGAGATATGTGAGAAGTTGGCCGTCGTCGGATTTCAAACGAATATGATCAGCTACTTAACGCAACAACTCCATATGCCGATGACTAAAGCCGCCAACACTCTCACCAATTTTGGCGGCACTGCTAGCTTGACTCCGTTGCTCGGAGCTTTCGTTGCCGATTCCTTTGCCGGCCGCTTTTGGACCATCACCGTTGCTTCCATCATTTACCAGATAGTAAGTCTGTCTTTAATTTATCAGCTACACACATACCATCAAACCTGTTGCTATCCGGTCTTCTAATACTGTTATATATTAGGGACTGGTATCTTTGACATTATCCGCGGTGTTACCAAAGTTAAGACCCCCACCATGCAAAAATGGAGAAATCTGCCAAGAAGCTAATACGGGTCAAGTGGCGATCTTGTACGTGTCGCTTCTGTTAACGGCGGTTGGATCGGGTGGGATCCGACCGTGCGTGGTGGCGTTTGGGGCGGACCAATTCGATGAAACGGATGAAAAACAAAAGACGAGCACATGGAAGTTCTTCAATTGGTACTACTTTTCGATGGGGGCATCGATGCTGGTGGCGGTGACAGTAATCGTCTACATTCAAGATAATATCGGATGGGGTTGGGGTCTCGGTGTTCCAACGATAGCCATGACTGTTTCGGTCATTACCTTTGTGATCGGGTACCCGTTGTACCGTAATTTGAATCCGGCGGGTAGCCCGTTTACCCGATTGATACAAGTGTGTGTGGCAGCTTACAAAAAGAGAAATTTGCCTATGGTTTCTGATCATAAACTGCTGTACCAGAATGAGGAGCTTGATGCCTCCATTTCTGTCTCTGGGAAGCTTCAGCATACTAAACAAATGAAGTAAATCTCTCACTCTCTACCTTACTGTAACAATATTTTGTTACAATCAAATGTTAAATATGTCTAAATGTCTTGATAGACTATTTTATAAGATCAAACAATTATACACCGTACATAAAGCTGTCACACTAAGTTGATAAAGATATTTTTAGACGTCTGTCAACTTACTTTACACTTTTACATAAGACTCTCAATTATTTAGTTACGTGAATCTTATAAAGCAAAATGACAGTGGAAGGATTAGGCCATCTTTTAATCAGTGATTAGCCTAAACACGTGTTATCCAACATCACATGATAAATTGATAGGTATGGTGCAACTTTATGCATTTCAAATGACACATTTACCCTTCTGCTATCTTTTCTTTATCAACAGTGTTAGGGGTATAATCTGGATTACGAAAAAGGTTTATGTACATATCTCTTTCATTAGCCCATGGATAAGCATGTCTCACGTACCTCTTTCCTCTTTTCTCGAATTTCAAGAAAATGTGTACTTTGACTTTTTGGAGTCAAACCTATTACTTTTTAAAGTACCAAATAATACGAATTTTACATTCTTTTGACACCAATTAAATTCACCCTTGTAGCATATTACTATAATCTTTAACACTGATGTCAGTATTTCTCTATATTTGATGAACTCGTATCAGTTTTTGACGTCGAAGATATGTCTGTTTGACCAAAAAAGGTCAAATTGCACCTCTTTTTGGTTCAAAATCAAGATTCATTTGTTTGATTATATGAGAGAAGACTCATCTTACTCACTAACATTTCAGATTTCTGGACAAGGCTGCCATCGTCACCAAAGAAGAATATGCAAAATCGCAGTCAAACCCGAACTTATGGCGGCTAAATACGGTCCATCGAGTCGAAGAACTAAAGTCGGTACTTAGAATGGGGCCAATTTGGGCATCTGGGATTCTTCTAATCACAGCTTATGCACAGCAAAGCACATTCTCCCTCCAACAAGCCAAAACAATGAACAGAAGCCTCACAAGTTCATTCCAAATCCCAGCTGGATCAATGACCGTTTTCACCTTGATCTCGATGCTAACCACGATAGTCTTCTATGACCGTATTTTCGTGCCCATTACACGTAAACTCACAGGGCTAGAACGGGGAATTTCTTTTCTTAGTCGGATGGGAATTGGCTTCGCGATATCGGTTCTTGCCACATTGGTAGCTGGATTCATTGAAATAAAGCGCAAAAATGCCGCTTTTGCCCATGGTTTGACTTACAAGCCTCACGAAACTATTCCCATTTCGGTGTTTTGGTTAGTACCTCAGTATAGCCTACACGGGGTCGCAGAAACGTTTATGTCAATCGGGCACCTCGAGTTTTTCTATGATCAGGCTCCGGAGAGCATGAGAAGCACCGCCACTGCGTTGTTTTGGATGTCGATTGCTGGTGGAAATTACGCTAGTACCCTTCTCGTGACGATGGTGCACAAGTTAAGCGCGGGCCATGATGGGTCGAACTGGCTCCCGGATGATAATCTGAACACGGGAAAGCTAGAGAATTTCTACTGGTTGATCACATTGCTTCAAGTTCTTAATCTGATTTACTACTTGTTTTGTGCAAAATTCTACACTTTTAAGCCTATTCAGGTTGCTCAACAAAATGATGGAATTGAGGTAGGAAACAATGTCTGATTTGTGCCTAAATTGTTGAGTTGGACCTCAAAGCATTAGAAAGTGTATGCAGTAATCATAGCCAAAGGGCATATGTGTAATTCCACATGAGTGTTTGAGTTATGTTATTGAATATTAAACAGAATATATTATCATTTCTATACGTGCAATACTAGAAATGATCAATAGTTTGTTTAATTGAAATGTTTATTTTATATTTGATTATGTTTATCTATAGTTAGTTACATAAATTTAGATATGGAGCTTTAATAAGTTGTAGTTACAAACAATCTACTTGCAATCTTGAATTTTAAGTAATATACATTAATAAACAGTATTTTACATATAAAAAAATAGTTTTTAAAAKTTTTTATCAAATATTTTATAATATAATATAAATGATATAGATAAGTACTTTTATGGAAAAAATACAAAGGTGTTTTAGATACAATCCCAAACATCCCTCAGGGTTTATTTAAAAATGGGGGAAAATTTGAGGCATTACGGGTTCATAGACAAAGTTTCGATTTTTAATTGAAAATCCAGGAATAAATGGGAAACTTCCCGCCCCTCTCATTCGCAGTTGTGATTGCTTTCGAGGGTTTTCAGGACGATTCGGTTTGGTTTGGGGGTTCAGGTCTCTGAAGAATCTTTTATCCACACTCTATCTTCTATCCCTCGTTGTAGGGAGCGTCAATCTCCGGTGGCAACTGCTCCGGCGACGGCTAGTTCTTCTCAAGTAAGTTCAAATTTCTCCTAGGTTTTGGTCAATTTGTTTTCTTAGAAATATTGTTTCTTTAGTATCTCGTTATTTTTGATGATGGCGTTTCTTGACTAATGTTTTGAATATACAACATATTTCTAAGTAGGTATCTAAATTGCCTTGGTTTTCTACTTTTAGTGTGTTTGATAGAAGCCCTAAACACCAAATAGGTGAGCCCATAAACACCAAAAAAAACTCTTAACTCCAACCTTTTGCCGTCCGTCTCTTCCACGGCAAATTTGCCGTTCATTTCCTTCCTCCCGCAAAACCTTGGTGTTTTTGGCGTACGATTGGATCCAAGAGAACGGCAAAATTAGGGTTTTGCCGTACGATTGGATCCAAGAGAACGGCAAAACTAGGGTTTTGCCGTTCGATTGGAGTTGCTCTAATAGAATGCAAATTGATCAAACCAATCGTCTTCAAAAGTGTTCTCTCTTTGTTTGTGAATTTAGAGATGTTTTGGTTATTATTGGGATTCAACGTAACCGCCATATTAGTATTAGGATTTAGAAAGGTAAACGCAATTGTAGAAATGAAGTTTTGCCTGGGCATCCATGGTCAATTATGATGGATTTGAACCTCAAGGATCCGTCATTATTTTAGGGCTAGGAAGCAGGGGTGTTATAATCCCTGTATCAGGTGTAGTTCTTCAGGGCTGAATATTGATGCTATCCCTGAATCATTTATGTGAGGACATGAGAATCGAGATATGCAAAAGGGAAAATTTTGGTTTTCCAACAAAAATATTGAAAATTCACAATTTGCAAAATTAGACGGAGAGAAGATTGTGAAGCATGAATTTAAACATCTATATTAATGATGTGATGCCCTCAAAGAACAGTTTATGATCAAGCTACCTTAAGATAAGTATAATGGTAAAAGAAAACTTGGTGCTTCCATGAAGAAGATCCAGTGAAATCAGCCTCAGGACCTTTTATGAAGATTACTTCGTGTAAAGAATCATCTACCGTACAACAGGTTTTATAAGACAGACATGGCGTTCTTGTTAGTCCTATGGCTTTAATTGAAGACCCTTCAGTGCCGTTTCGTTTGGGCCCCTGGGTAGCTTCTCCTATCAAAACTAGCTAGGATTAAGGATTCACGCCTTCCCTTTCGCTTACACCATTTCTTTGTGAATGAAGTTTTCCTTACTTAAAAACCACATGTGAGAATGACCCTTTTTGATGTATGCTTCTTGCTCTGAATGATATAGGTGGCTTTGTAGATGAGTGTGGCAGATGATTCACCGGTGAACTCATCCAGCAGTGATGATTTTGCTTCATTTCTGGATACAGAGTTGGATTCTACGTCTGACACCTCTCCTGAACCTGAAGAAGAAGCCAATGAGACATATCATTCGGATGGGAATAGGTGCCTATTGAAATTGTTTTTCTCAACTAACCATGCATTATGGAATAGATATGATTGCTCAAAAATTTTGTCGTTGGTATATAAAGAAAGCTGATGCATTTTCTTTGCATGTGAACGAAGTTATCAACTCGTATTTAGCAAAATTGTGATGTCTTGCTTGGAACTCGGGGTTGTCTCAATTCTTTTTCAGTTGTGATCTTTTTTCACTTTAATAGTTAACATGCTACTGATATTGGTTTTTCACATATGGGTTTCTGTAAAGTGGTTGATGGGATTAATCGTGATGTGTTAATGGGTGAGATCTGTATATAATTTCTCTGGTTTAAGCACAAATGGTAACATAAAATGGGGATGGATGTCATGGCTAATATGGACACAATTAGAAGAGAAGAAGATTAAGAACTTGCTACTACGTTATCTTTTGCGGGGGCATAAAACTTAAGGCGGCAAATGTGTATGTATACATATGTATATATAGAGAGAGAGGTAGGTTCAAATAAGAGAATATGAAAACGGTCAAATCACGTTCATAATTGTATGTGATTTTGCATTAACGGTCCACAAAAGGGTTTGTGGCAATGTGGCCTGCGATCTCAGGTCACGGCCAAAGTCACATGAATCACATGTGATTTATATGTGATTTTACTCATTTTAGTGTAAAATCACATGTGATTCGACCATTTTCTTATTTGGTCTCGTATGAATTGACTCTCTCTCTCTCTCTCTACACACACACACACACACACACATATATATATATATACGAGAATGCCCTTCTATCTCTTTAGTTGCTAAAATAATAAATATTTGCCAAACATTCAAACAGTTCATTATCTTATTATGACAACTTCAAGCAACAGAAGAACATCCAAACATTATCTTTTGCAATACAGTTTATCACATAGATTATGTGGTTCTAATTATCCAATGTCACATAATCACTTCAAAGCACACATCCAAACACCCATGACCCACTATATACTCTATTGAGTCCTTTAATTTGGTCCCGAGCATACATTGATTGTCAAAATGTAATCAGTTATTAAGGATCAGTATCTGTAAATGCTAAATAAGTGTCCAGTTATCTAAGGATGACTTGGTAATTCATTTGGTAGGAAGAGTCACAAGTGGTTGATCACATTATCTTGTATATGAAAATAGAAAATTTGAAAATTATACATTAGTATTTTAAAGCAAGAGATTCACCGAATTTACCATGCATTTTGATACTCAATTGGATTCTTTTTAACATTTTTTGATTCAATCTACCGTAACTGTGATATTATCTAAATAATTTTATTATTCTATAGGACAAAGAGGCAGAAGATCGAGGTGTTAGAAAGTGTCACAGACGCCAACGATTCAACACCTCAGCACGAAACAACAAAAACATTAGGTGAAACTTTTTGTTTCTTGCTTATATATCGGTCCCAATTCTCTGTTCAAGTGCTGAGCCAAAAAAAAAAAAAGAGAGACAAAGAACCACATTAAAAAGGAAAATAAATACCCCACAACTTGGGCTATATCTAGCAATTATAAGCACATTATGTTTGCAAGAGTATATTGCTCTCGCTAAACTGTGTAACATACATACACATATTCTTGGTATATTATTTTGTGGTCATATTCGTTTCTTTATTGTCATGTCCAGAAGCATCAATGAAGGATATATGCACACATCCTGGTGTTATTGGAGGAATGTGCATAAAGTGTGGAGAAAAGATGGATAATCAGTCTGGGGTTGCATTTGGGTATATACACAAGGTTATTCTTCTTTCATAAAAGCTTTAAATATTCTCTTACATATTTCTCGAACCTGTATAAATGTATTACGATTTTGCAGGATCTGAGGCTTGCTAATGATGAAATTGTTAGATTGCGTGATAGAGATCTAAAGAATTTGTTCAACCAGAAAAAGCTTTGCTTGGTTCTTGATTTAGATCACACCTTACTTAATTCAACTCGATTTATGGATGTAACTCAAGAAGAAGGATATCTAATGAACCAAAGTGATCCTATGCAAGGTATTCTCTTGCTGTAACTTTTTGGTTCTGTGCGTGTTAAAGATTTATACCCATGATAACTTTTTGGATTATGATTTCTTAAGTTAGTAAAAGTAAATTATATTGGTAATTAGGATATACATCATAGTGATCTTTTACGTATTAGATATTATTGTTTGTATCTCTGTCATGTAAGAAACTGATGTTTAACCTTGAAATGTTTCGACAGATGTATTAAGAGGCACTTTATTCAAATTGGACTCCATGCGCATGTTGACGAAGTTAAGGCCATTTGTTCACACTTTCCTGAAAGAAGCAAGTAAACTCTTTGAAATGTACATTTACACCATGGGAGAACGTGCTTATGCGCTAGAAATGGCAACTCTGCTTGACCCTGGAAAGATTTACTTTGATTCTAGAGTGATTGCACAAAGCGATTGCACTCAAAGGCATCAGAAAGGCCTTGATGTGGTACTTGGGCAAGAAAGTGCTGTTCTAATCCTTGATGATACAGAAGCAGTAAGCAACTGGCTATCACCTTTTCGTTTTGCAAGTGATGCATATGTGCATGAATGTTCACATGTTGGGTCCTAGTCATTTTGACATTTAACTCTTTCAATTTGTGAGTCCTGATTTATTTAGTGGGAGAAGTGAAGACATAGTCTTGGGTCCATTTACCTGATGCTAGGGAAAATGAACATGGGTTCCACAAAATGGAGAATGGGGGAAACTGGTATAGATGAATGATTTCTGGTATAACTTTATTTGTTTATGTGTCCACACGAGATCACACATATTACTAAATAAGGTGACTAAGGGCCGTTTACCATCACAAATTGGGTAAACGCTAACCAAGTAAGAGTGCTCTCTAGGTAAGAGGTTCAGTTTGGGTAAGCACCGACTGAAAATGATTGTTTACCAAGTGTCTAGGTAACCACTGACTGAGTCAGAAAGCAACCCCTTTACAGGGTCAACATCTCGGTCAGAGTATTTGTGGGCTAGAGTGTGTTGGTAAATAACGGTAAGTAACATAATGGTAGTTAGATTGGAACTGTAGAGAGCAATATTTCTGATTTGTGGAAGGTGCCACTCAATTTGTGACATTTATTTCGTACCCTCTTCTACAAAAACATACTGATTTTATCACAGGCCTTGTAAATTATGGTAACCTTTTTTGTAGTCATCGTTTCCTTGTGGCCATGCTAAAAGGTCATTTCTTGCATTGATAGGTGTGGGTGAAGCACAAGGGGAATCTGATTTTGATGGAAAGATATCATTTTTTTGCTTCAAGTTGTAAACAATTTGGCTACAGATGTAAATCACTTTCTGAACTGAAAAACGATGAAAGCGAAGATGATGGAGCTCTTGCAACAGTTCTGCAAGTGCTCAAGCGAATCCACAGTATGTTCTTTGATCCGGTATGTACTAGTAATCCACTTTTCTATACAAACTATAATGTATGTTGAAATCACGGATTGATTGATATTTTAACTTGCCTAATAGGAACTCGGGGAGAATTTTTCAGGCCGAGATGTAAGGCAGGTGAGATATCTATGCTGTAATATCTTCTTAGGGTCATGTTCAAATGTAAAGCGTAAGTATTTTGATAACCATGGAACCAACTATTCATGTTTTATCTATGATGAATAATGTGATAGATATTCATGATTATTCAGAGTGATTCATAATGAATAATACATGAAATGGTTGATTCTTGGGTTCTCAAAATATTTATGGTTTGTGTTATCCTTAAGCCAAGGCTGAAACTTACTTCCTCATTCTCCATTTTTGTTGTATCAAGTAAAAGGGAGTCACTACCATATCTTCTAAATGGCAACAAAAAAATGAAAATTGTTGCAGGTACTGGGGACCGTTCGTAGCGAAATCTTGAAGGGTTGTAAAATTGTCTTCAGTCGTGTCTTCCCAACAAAATTCCAGGCGGAAAATCACCATTTATGGAAGATGGCTGAGCGACTAGGAGCTACATGCGCAACAGAAGTCGACCCTTCGGTGACTCATGTGATTTCAACAGATATTGGAACTGAAAAGTCTCGGTGGGCAGTTGATCAAAAGAAATTCTTGGTTGAACCACGATGGTTAGAAGCTGCAAATTATCTGTGGCAGAGGCAACCTGAGGAGCTATTTCCTGTGAACGAGATTAAAAACAACAGGTGATGTTTTCGTTTTCGCTTTGCTTACTGATCAGATGTTGTAGACCCTGATGAAACCAGATCATTGCCTGAAGATTAACAAAATTTATGATTTTTGGCACACAGTTGATTAGTTTTAGAGAAAAGGGAGAAGAACATACATTTTGCATCAGATTTGTGTTGTAAAATGGAAGTTTTTGTTGTATAGTACTAACATTAAATCAAAGATGTTTTGAAGGTCTCTTCTTGAATCTTGATTTTGAACCATGGGTTCATGATAGTTTGCATTTGCAGTATATAAATATTATATATTTCAAAAATATATATTATAACTAGAATGTGCGAATTACAAATGTCTCATGTCTTATGAAACATTAGAGCAGAATTCAAAATCTCTAGAAGAAAATTACGTTCAACTTCAACATCAACAGATTTTTTATTTTTAATATTACAACATTGATTATAACATAATCAAATATTCAATATATTTAATAAAGTATTTGTTTTTTCCTTCTAAATGTTTAACTTTAAGGTTGTTTATTGATGAGAATATAATTAAAAAATATGTGTTTCTTTCTTATTAAGGAAAGATCTTAGAGAATTTGTTGAAGAAAAAACTTGTTTAAAATTCTTAAAATATTTATTTCCTCCATTTTGAAGTACTAGAATGGTATTCCTGTAGTGCAATTAGATAGATCTTGATTTTAATATTTCATTTTATTTTTTATTTTAGTCGATCTTATAACATGGTTTTATGTGATTTTGAAAAAATGATGATGTTTTTATTTTTAATTAGAATATAAATTTGAAGATATCATAAAAATTTGACAAAAATATATTGATATTAGTATCAAATTAACTATTTAAAATTCATATTTTTTGTGTAATTTTTTAATTCAATTTTTTTTATAAATAATTTAATTTAGGTTTAATAACGAAGTAATTTGTATTTGGTTTAATAATATAATTTTCTTATAAAGATAATAATTAATTATTTTGTTAAAACTCGATAATTATTCTAATTATATTTTAGATTTTAAAATGAGATGATTATCCTCTATTTGATTATGTTTATCTGCAGTTAGTTACACGAATTCAAATATGAAGCTTTAATAAGTTATACTTATGCATAATTTACTTGTAACCTTGAATTTGAAATAATATGCATCAATATATAATCCTTAATGCATAAAAAATATTTTTTAAGAGTTTTTTATTAAATGTTTTATAATATCGTATATATGTATTAGAGATGTTCTTACAAATGTTGAATTGAGCATTTACAATTTTGTATTCTTATTTTAGTTTTTGTCCCAAAACAAGTATTTATTTTTCAAAAAATATTTATTTATTTTTATTTATAAACACATATTTTGAAACAAAAAATGCTAAAAATAAGGTGAAAAAGACAGTATTAAATGTACTCGTTTACAAATAAAGCTTAAAATTTATTGCACTTTACTTGTAATATACTAAAGCAACAAAAATTGGGCCACATACTAAGTTATGAAAAAGTTGAGTGTTAAAAGTATTCGTCTACGAATAAAGCTTAAAGTTGATTGCATTTTATGTATAATATTCTAAAGCAACAAAAATGGTTCGTTTGTAGGGAATAAAAACTACAACATGAATAGACGAATCAATATACTTTAGAATTAAATTATGTTTTTTCCCCGTCTTCCATAAAAAATGAATAGACCAATCGATGTATTTATTGGATCTGTCGAGATTGACTGAACGAAAACCTGCAACGTCTACCGTGGCAGGGGCGGACCTATTAAGCTTCAAGCAGGGTCTCGTACATCTGCTCAACTTATTTTTGTAGGTAGTACTTTTTTGGGATACGAAAGATGCACTCGTTATATTAAAACATACAAGAAACATCAACAATAAAACAGAAAAAGGTCTCTCTAAATCAATTGAAAAGCCGAAAAGTCTCTCAAAATCAGCAAAAAAAATGAGAGAGAAAAATCTCTTGAAATTTTCAAGGTGGAATTTGATGAAAACACATCAGACGACTTTGTGGGATTTGATTTACCTTAAAGGTGCACCTGTTCAATAAAAATCTTGGGTCCACCACTGTACCTTAAACTACGATCTTGGGAAATCAAAACGAATCTAGTTTGATTTTTATTTTTTGTTGCATAAGGTTATTTGACGAATTTTTGAAGCATGGTCTCCAATGTCAAAAAAGTAATGAGATTTTGTTTCGAGGGACTTTTTTGTAATTAATCGTAATTTGAGGGGTAAGAATGGTTTAATTGAGTAAAATACAAGGTCCTGCCGTTGGAACTTGGAACATAAGATCTCGTTGTTGACACGCAAACTTGCATATTCCGTGAGGGCGCGAAAGAAAACCATCATATCACCCTTCCTTTCCTTCCTTCGAAATCTCAAACACACAAAATTCGCCGGTTTTTTAGGAGATGCCGAAACCCTAGAAGATTCAGACACAAATTCAATGGCTCTCCTTTCATACTTCACCTCTAACAGGGACCGAGAAAAGTATGCGTTTCCTTTGTTTCACTTTCTCTTTCTTTCTTCTTTCATTTCCTTTTTCCAGATTTTGTTTCTTTGATTTTTAGGTTTTAGATGACCGGGGAGTGTATGTTTATTGTTTATGTCAATTTGTGAAGTGTTAGGAGCCGGAAGATGAATAATGACGACGATGACTACAAAGATGCTGCAACAGGAACCCCTCTTTCTACGATCGCACAGGCGTTTGAGGAAATTTCAGATTTGATTAAAAAGGGTAACGATAAAGGGATTTCGGTTGATTTGTATTTGAAGCCGTTTTGTGAGGCCTGTTCTTTAGTATCTGTCCTTTTTGGTTGCCTTGGCATTGCTTTCAAATTCGCTGAGATGGAATACACCGCCAAGGTTTGTTTTTTCTTAGTTTCTTTATGATGAAGCTTAACCTAGATCCCTAATTTCATGATATATTTGGATTGATGATTGGTTTAAATTTTTGGATCATGTTATGGGGTGTTATCAAAATTGGTTTAAATTTTTGGATCTAACTATAGAGTGTTTCTCCAACATTACACGGTCGACAAGGCTATGATGTTTAGCCTTATAATAACTTCTGTAAAATCACTCAGTTAATTAAGTTTATGACGATTAATCTGTGATTATTTTAAGAATACATAGTTGCTGATAAACAGGGAGTTACTAAAAGTGGTGCGAAAGTTGTTGATTGTAACTATGTGGACTACCTGCATATATGTGTGGGAATGATAAAATATGTCTATTGTCTAAATAGATACAGGTCTGTCAAGGCATGATTGATGATATTGTTAGAACTTTTCCTTTCTTATGTATATATTAAGTGTAGACCAATATCCAAACAATCAACATGTTGGAAACAAAAAAAAAATGGCAAAATATTTTGTATGTATAAAGTGAAAAACAGCCAAATTAAACTTTAAGTCAAGATTTAGATCTCTCTCCGTCTTCTATTTGCGACAGTGATGAATCAGTGATGATATGTCTCCAAGATACAACAAACACGTACTTCAGTAAATCGCAGCACCAATTTGTGAAGTCTAATGAACCCAATCTATGAGTGTATCTCTTTTTCTAAGAAGATTCGAACCGCTGGAAAACCAATGGAAAACAGAGCAGAATCTGTGGTGTACGGAAAGAAAAGGAACCAGTACCAAGGGAAGAAAATACTTCAAATATATGACCATCTTATGGATGAAATTTTGACAGTTTTTTATTTGGTTTAGAAAACTGTGAATATTAGTTTGAAAGAACTCTAAAATAAGAATTTCCCTTTAATACAGAATTTTCACCAGATGTCTATGGGTCTCTTTATTATGGATGTATCTTTAGCTCACATTTGGATTTTTGGATATACATTTATTACCAAAAAGAGATGAAGTTGTTCTCGGTAAGGAGTAGAGACCTACAGGAATTTTCTGAGAACTCACTGCTCCTAGAATTTTGTGTCCTTCCTATTTGGTGTTTTCAGTGTTCTGACGCACCTTCCTAAGGGAATACTATGTCATTACTCTATCAGTTCATTCGTACTGTGTTTAAGGGTGGTAGGTGCAACTAGGAAGTTTCAGCTCCTAATAGCCCGTATTAATGTAGCATAGATACCGTGAGTATTTGTTCTGCTAGTAAAGGTTTCTAAGAAAGATTATTTGTCAATTTAAGCTAGTTCTGCTAATAGGAAGTTCAAGACATTATGTAGTCACACAGTGGAGAGGAAACTTTGAATTTTAATCAAATCAAACCTTCTAGAACACCAATATATGGGTCTGTACTATAATTTCCTTACATTTGCAGAAGATCATCAAGTATTTCAATAAGCTGCTCTACATCAGTAAGAAAGTTTGAACATGAATCTAGGTGTCACACCTGAGGTTCTATCCAAAAAGGTTTCATATAATGATCCAAATATAATATCTGGTCTCTACTTAAAAAAGAAAATCTCGTTCCCAACACTATGTATAGGAATGAGAGCCTCTGTCCCCCCCTTGGTACCAAATAGATCCGACCATCTTTCATTTGCTTGTTTGGAAAAACTAGGAAGATCTAACAAAGACACGCATACCAGATTCAAAGTTAAATCCACAACAAATCAGCTCCGGATATTGTTATTTTCAGAATTTCTAATTCTATTCCTTATTTCTCCCCTGGCTTGGACCTGATAAAGATCAAACATAGGATTTCTGCCACTTCTCCTGAAACTTCCGTTCGTGCTTAGGCAATTGATCACTCAAGGGCTACTTGTCTGCCTAGCTCTGCTTAATGATTTTTGAAGGACTTATATTTGTGCAGCACATTACACACAAATATGTTAAAAAGTCTAATCAAATTGCCAGTAGAGTCTTACAAATTTGATTTGAGTGGTTATTATCTGGTAGCCTTGTCGGGTCAGTTATAATCAAGTAAACAGATGCCCGAGTAGTATGAAATTATGTTCAACTTCTTTCACTTAGAAATTAAGATACCTTAGTAGAATCAGAAATCTAACCTCTGTAGTTAAGAGCCTTAGAAGTCTAATAAGTCAAATTTAAGAAAACTCACTTCCAAGAGCTGTGAAAGAGAGTGAAAAAATATGCTACAGCCTACGGGCTCCTTACGCATAATAATGCCTCTTTACACTTCAAAGTACGATGCCATGAGCATGTTTCTCTAATCATAATCACCTTCTCCACTTCATTTCAACATTGTGTTTTAGTTTGATGTTCCCATCTGAAATGCTATGATTAGCATGTGAACTTGAAAGAGCATCCTTGTTGCTTTCATGTTTTATGATTTCTTTTTATCCTCAAAATTGGCCTTTTATTTATGTGCTCTTATGTCTTTTGTTATAAAAAAAAAGATCTAAGCAGCTTCCACAAGCTAACTTGATGATTGATGCTTTTCAGGTGCGCGATCTTCTTGATGCATCAAAGCACTTTGGCACTTTAAGTAGTGTAGTTGATTTTGACTTACAAAATAATACAGTAAAATCACCTGGGAGCCATACTCGTAACCTTCGCAGAGTTAGACAGGGTCTAGATCTCATTAGAGAGTTGTTTCAGAATTTTTTGTCAGCTGAGTATGTTTTTACCCCACGTTGCAGCACCCTTTTTCCTCTACATATTTCCATTTTATGATTCAAGTACTCCATATGTTACCTTGAATGACACCTTGTTGCATTTGGAATAATGTTTTGATATTCTTGTAATCTTTCAGGAACCATTCATTAAAAAAAGCGGCTACAACAGCATATCAACAAGTTTGTGCGCCATACCACACATGGGCGGTTAGAACTGCAGTTTCCGCTGGAA
The DNA here is from genome assembly GCF_001531365.2 of Cynara cardunculus var. scolymus. Taxonomy (NCBI): domain Eukaryota; kingdom Viridiplantae; phylum Streptophyta; class Magnoliopsida; order Asterales; family Asteraceae; genus Cynara; species Cynara cardunculus. The sequence goes on from NC_037539.1 coordinate 3,677,004, forward strand.
TGTGTACTCTTCCAACAAGGGAACAACTTTTGGTGAATCTAAATGAAACTGGTGAGTCCACTAATCTATAGTAGCAACTACTTGTAAGATCTCACATCGGTTGGGGAGGGGAACTAAGGTTGCCTTGTAAGGGACTAGATTCCTTCTCCATCAGATGTGTTTTAAAACCGTGAGTCCAGGTTTGTGGACAAAGCGGACAATATCTGGTACGGCTGGCCTGGGATGTTACACTACTCTCCCTATCCCAAAGTAACGCAAACGAACACTCTTCCTTTGACAGTGACTCTTACATGGTTCAAAATGCCCCCTCTTATCTGTCCTAGCGGTATATGGGTGTAATCCGTGTGTGAGGTATTCTCCTCTACCAATGATGTATGTGGGACCTGTTCAGTGGGGCATTCTAGTCTCCAGAGGATGGCAAATAGTCGAATACCCTTTTTTGACATGGTTGAGAATAGGGAAGGTAGTGTGTGTGTGTGTGTGTGTACAAGAAGTTGATTTGTATATAATTTTGATGTTGTGACAGATAAATCAGCAGAGAAAGAAATGAGGAGGTACATAAAAGCTTCACTTGCAGTTATAGAAAACATTGATACTCTTTACATTTCCAGGGGCATAAAATTAGATTGGTGATCTTGTATGAGGGAGTGGGTTTAGATTATATTATACATACAAATCTTGAATGGCTTCCATGTAAACATTTAACCATTGATGGCAATGCCTCCTTTCTCTTCTAACATAGAAATATTGTTTTCTTTATAGTTGTTATGATACTTTCTATAATTAGAATATCCATTTTTCTATTCTTTAGTTTTTCTTTAAATTATAACCCACATGCAGCTTTCTTTTGCAAGATTTGGGTCATACCCCACATATGATAAAAACAAATTGCTATGTTTAGATGATTCTTTAAAATTTGGTGGTATGAGAGAAATATTTTTATTTATTTATTTCCATTAATACAATTGAATTGTTATTATTTTATAGTAATTTTTAAAAAAAGCGTATTAGTAATAATGAAATTATAGATTATTTTACTAATACAATAAATGTTAAAATCTTTAAAATATAGAATTTGTTAAAAAAATGTTCTGATTTCTAGTTTTATACTCTAAAGAAGTTACAAAAATACATTGAAGATGTCTTTAAAAAATATTTTATTTGATTGAATTTGGTAAAACAATTATAAATTATATTGTTTTTTTTTAATTTGAATTAACAAAACCAATATATTACTTGCGTATTGTTAGAAAATAAGATTGTAGAAGGAGAGTAAGTACAACAAATTAAATGATGAAGATGTGAGAATCACTGTCTTTAGGATATTAATAGCTCCTACTAGTAAAGTTGTTTAGGTTATAGGCTATGATACACTCAGGATTCACGAATCGGATAAGATATATTCAACAACATAATATATCTTCCATGAACATGCTATAGAATTATATTGAAGAGAAGAAGAGGATTAAGAGAGAGATTAAATTGATGAAGTGATTACACATACAAATAGGTTTGTGTTTACACATGGTTCTGGATAAGAAATAACCAACATTTAATCTTATCCAGCTTTATTAAATCATGAGCAAACTGTCAAAAACGGTTAGAAAAAACGTATTCCAAAGGTTACCGTGAGTTAAAACTCACCTGGAAACTAGTATGGAGCATTGTTCAATTCCAGAGACTACCGCAACTTTCTAGGCTAGTGTTGTTCTTTGACCATTTAATATATGTGTAAAATTCATATAACTATGTCAAACAATTCAAAGCCAATTTGATCTCTTAAACAACATACACAAGTTGCTTAAAGATTATAAATTAGAGAATAATTTATCACTCCACAGTATGGGACAAATGATATGCCTCAAACTCATATACATAAATAAATAAATAAATAAATAAATATATATATATATATATATATATATCTCATCAATACAAATAAGATTATATTGATTCTGTTATATCAGATAAAATCTCAATATAAAAATTATATAACTTATTTACCTCTTAAAATTAATTGGTATCGTGAAATAAAACTTAAAAGGGTGTAATAATAATTTTAATGATATTAAAAAAAATGTTTTTGTCTTAGAAGGGGTGGATGCAATGTTAAAAAGGAGGGGGGAAGGGACCCCAATCAAAAATTCAAAAAAAATTATAGGTTAAAATTTAGGTTTTCCATGATTTACCTTTCATTTCCCCCATTACATTTTTACACGGGCCCGAACCCCAATCGAAACAGTTACTCTAACCAAAAAAATCTGTTGAAATCAATCAAAAAAACCAAAAAAGTTATTCGAAATCGACAAAACACTAAAAAAATATCTCGAAATCAATCAAAAAAACTTTATAATTCCCTCAAAAACGTTGTAATTAGGTTAAAAACACATCGGACAATTTTACGAGTCTTTAGTTTACCTTAAAAATGACTTCACTAAAGAGAAATCATGGATTCATCGTTGAACTTAGAGGTTAGAAGAACAACATGTGATCACGTCGAGAGAGCCTACATAGTACATGTCATAACAGCCTCATTTGACCAGGGAAGCGTATTTTGACCCGATACGGCAGTGGGCCCGGGCAGCCGTCTCCTTTTGTCGTTTTATGATCATCTCCCATCCACCCTATCCGCTTTCAAATAAAATTTCCACTTAACAAATATTTAATTTAAATATATATTAATCAATATAATAATACTTAATTAGTTTTATATTCTTTTATACCTTCTCCTAATAAATGCTTGATATTTCAAGAATAAACCATATTAATAATTATTTTTAACAGAATTTTTAAAATAAATATTTTTATATTTTTATTTTAATAGATTCTTCAAAACCTTCTCCATTTCAACAAGAAAATATAAAAGATGTTAAAAATAAAAATTTTAAATAATTTTTGAAATTTTATTTTAATTCCATGATTCATTGGTGTTATAAAAAAATTACCTACAACTTTTATTCAGATGTAATTTTCTATAAATTCAACGATGGAAAAAATTGGGGTGTTGAAATATGTTCAATGCTAAAACAAATATATATGTTAAAAATGTTGTGACTGCTAAATTTATAGTAACACAATGGACTTTGTGTTGTGACATGATTTAAAACAATGGTTGCTATAACTTTTTTTTTTGTTAACGATGGGTGTCTGAACCAACTTACGTGTACCTCGACTAAAGCAAATAATTTCAAATTTTGGTCTAGTAAATAGAAAACTAGACTTTGCAAATTGATTTCATTGAATTCATTTGATCTCATTTTTGACTGTTTGGAACACTGAAAGAGTTCTCTGCAAAGTTCAAAATGTGTTCTAAAATAATTTTTAGAAATTCGTGTTGTAATGTTCATAACAAATTCCTATAGAATTTTGTAGCAATTTATTCATTTTCTATGTCGATGAACTGTCGTTTTTTACATGCATAAAGATTACCAAAAATCTATGATTTGGAACTTCTAAATGTAACTTTAATCATGTAAAAGTAAAGGTTACCAATCAAATGTGTTGCTAAACAATGAGACCGTGTTTCTCAAGTGATCGTGAATAGCATGCAACACTTATTTCTATACTCATTATAGTCTACATTCAATTTTGATTCATAATACGTTTTTTTTTCTCTAAAACTTGGTCCCCCCAAGAGTTCTTACCCTACAGTTGTGAATGGACCGCCAAACTCTTATCATTTAATCTCTCTTAACTTGTAATTCGTTCAATTAGTAGTGTTCGAAAAAGTTAAAGCTCAAGTGATATCATAGGCACATCATTGTAGCACCACAGTGGTACCATAGGCACATCATTTGACACTGTTGACATACCACCGTCCATATTACACGACAATGTGATTAGTCCATGACATCTTTGCTTTTATGCTATGATAAGAGCATATCATGATACGACAAGGGATTTAGTTTATAAGACGTATGTGATGACCTTGACATTTTTATTAGTTTGTTTATGTGTCCAATGTACATATCTAAAATTAAGATATGATTAGTAGAAGCAATCAGTTTTTTCATACATGATAAGTTGTATTAGCTCACCGTGTACGTGTACACATATTTCCTATGGGCTAATGGGCCTAAAAAGCCATAAAATTTTAATGTTAACAAGAAATAAACCAAAATCCCCGATTTTTGACAAACAAGTCATCATAAAAGAAGGTAAGTATATCCACGGGTCAACCATTTGGTCAATTGAGCTCAATAAAAACCAAAGAGTATTATTGTCCATATTTTAAGGACGAAAAATAAGCGGATTGAATATTGTTAATGATGTAGCTAGCAGGTAGAGCTATATTCTATAAATATTCAACCTAGAAGTACTCTGTAGAAAATATTAACATGCAAAAAGTATGTATGAAGACAATGAATATAGCACCAATGATGCCACGTGGCAGTCCGTAAAATGACCATATGAATGTCAAATTGATACATGGTCGAATACAAACAAGTGACCAAATGATGATATGAGAACCCATGAAAATTTTACTCAAAATGATAGAGGTGTGTGTTGATGGTGGACAGACAGTGTTCAACCGGTGATGGTAAACAACAAACAAGTGACAACGACAATGTCGATGAGCATTTATCAGATAGGTTGTAGACGACAACAGGTTGGTTAAAAGCAAGTATATGAGCTTTCTTATATATAATATTTGAGAATGCAAGGGGAGCTCAGCCTCGCAATCATCCAACGTAGACTTCTACTAAGTATTTTCTTATAAAAACGTCAATTATAAGACGAATGATCGTGTGAGAAGAAGATTTAAGATGAAAAGCGTAAGAAAGGAATCATACATTTGATCACCTCTAATCTCAAACTCATCCATGAATCGCTTTGATACGGGGATTGATCTAGTGCATTTCATCATAATATGTATCTAAGTTTGAAGATCTCTTCTCACACTTCTCACTTTAACTCTCATTCTCACCGGAACTCAACCCCAATTATAACAACTAATTAACTAGTTTTATAAAAATATATATAAACAAGTCGAACAAGTTCATTTGAAGTTATTTTTTGCGTCGCTGATATCCGCCTACAAATCTTAACAGGCCCCATGAATTTTTCCAAGAATGGTTGTCCAATCTTGCTTTTCTAGCGGGCCGATCCTAACAAACTATTCCATCTATTAACAACTCCAATACACATTGTTTTAGTGAGGAGACTCAAAACCACAACCACTAAAATCATCAACTTGATTAGATAGGAGTCAGGCCGAAACACGTCTAATTTCTATAACTACGAACTTACTTTCTTGTTACATATTATTGGAAGTCATGAGAAAACTGTGAACTTTTTTTAAAGAGTTTGGTTGTAAAACAACTGATATTCCCATTATTCTCATATAACACACATAACGCTTTATTAATTACTTGTCTTTATTAAATACTATTTAGATAACAATTCATGTACAGTTAATTGATATAATTTTTATGGGGAAAATGTTTATGCGAAGAAAAATTAACATAATCAACCAACATATGTATAATTAAATTATCGATATATCGTATTAATCGGAAACTGAACCTTGATATATCCTAAAACAGTACATTTTTATACCGCAAGCTATCCATAATTGTTTTACATTAAGGTATTATGTTGGTTTTTTTGAATTTTATGATTTTTAAATTATAATAGTTGAAAAAGTCAACGTAAGAGCATCTCTAACAACTTTTCTAAAATAGAGAAAAAAATTGAGTTTTTGTTCTCTAAAATGCTTCAATAGCTCAATAGCTCTATCTTCTTCTTTAAAATAGAGAATCTTCAAAAAAAAAAAAAAAACTTTAAATATAGAGAATTCTTTAAAATTGATGTTGGGAGAGAAAAATAATTATTTTATTCAGTTTCACCGATGAAATTTAGTTATTATATTTTCATAAAAAAGTTTTTTTAAATTTACTGGGATGATAAATTAGAGAATATTATAATAATATAGTTTATGTTAAAATCTCTAAATAGAAAATTTGTTGGAAATTAATGTAATTTTTTTTTAAATTTTATGTTTCCGTTCTCTATTTTAGGAAAATTATAGAAAAGTTGTTGGAAATGTTCTAATACTTTATGTAAAAAATTATAGTTTCAGATTTTTGTAGGAATTGTAATATGAAAAAGAGATGGATCTATTTAACATCTCCAATAAATTCTTCAAAATAGAGATTTTGAGGATTTTTGTTCAAAAAAATTTCTCAAAATCTTTTTAAAATGAAGAAATTAGAAGAGAGAAGATGAATCTCTTTAAATTTGAAAAACTCTCCAAAAATGATTTTTTTCTATAAAATAAATTATTTTTTTATTTTTATTTATTAATGAGAATCTTTAAAATTAAATGTACAAAAGAAAGAATTAATATTTTATAAAAAATATTAAATATTGAATAATGTAATCTATATAAATATTTTATTAATATAATTTATATTGTAATAAAAAACTGTTAAAAATAAACATAAATTATATATAAAGATTTTAATTTTAAATTTAATTTCCTATTTTGAAAAATTCATTTAACTCGATAAAAGCAGAACAAAGATTTCTTCTATAGAGAAAAATACGGGTTGACCCGCCCGTTGTCATCCTGTTCCTTCGTGCCTCCCCCAGTCGTCTACTCAGAACAAAACAAGGAAACCCTAATTTTCTCTCTCTCCCACCATTTATTTGCTTATAAATACCCCTTCTCAATTCTTCTCATCTCTTCCAGGCGTTACCGCTTTGAAATGCTATAAAAAAAAAAAAAATTGGGTTGGGAAAAGCCCCAATTTCAAAACAAGTTCTTTAATTTATACCCAAATTTCCAAGTTTGTATGTGTATATATTGGAATTAGGGTTTGTTTTGAAGATTTAAGATGGAGAGATCTGCGGCGGTGGGAAAGACGTTCTCGGCGTTTGTGAAATGGGAAGAAGTTTTTTCGACAAATCATAAGGGAAGAAGAGAGGTAAGATACTATTTGAAACGGCGGGATGGCACTTCCGTTTTGGCTGTCGTTGGCAAAGAGAAGAATTCTGGGCATAATATGAAACCGTCGTCGTCTTCTTCGTATCCATATCGATATGCAATTCGTGACAAATCGCTCTTTTTGTCGACGAATTTACCCTTTGAATTTTATTCCAAGCTCAGATCTCGAAGAGAGGTTATTGATTGGTTAAGCTCCTTTGTTACAGGTACGTAAAAATGCCTCAAAAAAAATCTTCAGATTTTCATTTTGCTAAATCTGCTTTCTTGATTTTGGTTTGGTTTGTGCGAAATTTGAAATTTCTTCCTTTATTTTTTAGATCTGTGTTGCGTTTGATGTGGTAGTTTACGTTATTCGATTGATTTTGATTGACTTACGACTTTATAATTGTTCTTAGCAATAGAAGTGAATTTGGTCTAGGATTCTTTTCTCCTCAATTCCAGCAGCATAGTTATTTTCTGGATGCACCGCCATAGAAACCTATGCTGTTCATTGGTTTCTTCGAGTCCAGTTTCTTGTATAATCCATTTTTTAGCCCTTTGTCGTGACTTTTTTCTTCTTCTTCGTAGTGTTTTTTTGAAATCTGGGTTTTGAAATGGTGTAAGTTTGCAAGCTGGAGCAAAGAATTATTTAGAAACTACAGTCATATACTTGATAGATGATGCTCTTTTCAATATGTTTTTTTGTCTTTGATCAACTTTTGCAATTTATGGCATGTAATACGGATTCATTTCTGGCCTGGTTGTGGTCGAATCTGCCAATTAGGCTTCTTTTTTAAGTACCCTTAATTTTCAGGCGGGTTCCACTCTCCATGTAAACAAGTAGAAATTAGTTGTATAATCTTCTACTACACCATGGGTTCCACATGCTTTTTGTCCGAAGTTTCAAGAAAACATCATTTTCAAGGCCTAATTTTTTCAAATTGTCCTACTCTTTTTGGCCATTGGCTTTATATGAAAGTTGGATTGATACGATTTAATATCCCTGGGGCCTGGGGGCCTCATTTGATCCAATATGACATCATAATACAAAGAATTGTGCTTTGTGCGATGACATGGGGGCGAAACAGGAAAGAGATGAATGGGGTCTCTCTAGCTATCAATCGAACATTTTTTTAAATAACAGATAGCTTGATTTTGTAATTTTGTGAAGTTAATAAGCTATGTCTAAAGTTCCAATGGTTTTCCCCATGCAATTACCAAGTATCAATTGGCAGCTTTCTTCAATATCCCCCTATGTCCATGTTAATTGGCCCTTCTTTCACTCCAATCTCTGAGATATTTGTTTTATGCATGTTACACCTCTAGCAAGTCACTGCCTCGATGTTGTGTTTTTTCCATGGAAAACTGACAATGATCTGGGCTGCAGGAATATTTAATCAAATTCCAAGAGCTGGTTGAGAGCCTCGGAATTCCTGAGCCCTGATTGCTAGGTTAAGATCTACTATGTTCTCTCTTGGTTAACTAAATTTGTTTGTGTTGACTCATATTATTGCCTTTCAATCTGATAATTTTATGGCCAACTAGACCCAATTGCTATTGTTACTGAGTAAGATTATATGTTTTACATCTTTCTTAAGCCTATACACCTTTTTGTGAAGGTATATCTGTGTCGTGTGTTCCACTTCTAATTCTAGTGCTTTCATTGCAAATATAGTTCTAGTATCATGTCTGATTGTTGACTTTCCATTTACATCACTTGCACTTCTTTCTTTCTTTGTTACAATGCATGTTTGTAAACTTTTTTCTGCCTATATTGATTGTTGGTTTTCTTAAATGGATTTAGATGGTTCTTTTTCTCGGCCACCTCAACCTGTGGATGGTTTCCTGGGAGCAGGAGATGCCTTGAGGGTGAACTTAGAAACCTTTACGGTATTACTTCCAGTTCTTGTTAATATCTTCTTTCGACGGAGTTTAGGTTGTGGCATTCTTATGAAGTGCTATTTTTTCAGGATGTTCACTTGCATAAGATGAGCCAGCATACTGCAGAGTTTCTATGGGTGGGTTCTGCTTGGACTTGCAGGAAAAAGAGGAAGCACTATGAAGCTTATAGCCGTAGTGGTGTTAGAATCTCGGTTAGCACTCTTTTTTTGCACTAATCACATGTTTTTCTTCTGTTTTTTTTTTATTTGTTGATTTAGCTACTTCTGGTTGAAGGAAACGCGAGATGTTTTCTTGGTCGTGTTTCATGATTTGGTTTTTGTTTGTTGTTGTCTCCAGGTTCACAATTTTGTATATGTATTGGCTGAAGAGGGCAAACGACTTGTTGCTTACTTGGATGATTTGTACGAGGATTCCAGAGGAAACAAAATGGCCGTGGTACGATGGTTTCACAAAGTTGATGAGGTTGGTCTTGATTTACCTCATAGTTATAATGACAAAGAGATTTTCTTTTCACTTTGTCTTCAAGATCTTAGCATCGAGTGCATAGATGGGCTGGCAACTGTTCTCAGTCCTCAGCACTATGAGAAGTTTCTCAAAGTGGATGCACACACAAAGTTGGACCCGTTTGTATGCCGACATCAGTTTGATAATGAAGTTGTCAAGCCATTCGACATAACTCAAGTTAAAGGTTACTGGAAGCAAAACATACATAGATTCATGTCTTTAACCACTTCCAACGGTTGTCCTAAGCTTCAGTCTACTGACGCCACTAAGTTGGAAAGTAGTCATCTTGATGCTGTTGGGATCAGACCCAGAAAGAAACTTCGGCGATTAGTAGACACAGAAATGCAAGCTGTGCCTACTACCATAAAAGAGGCTGGAGTGTCAGGCCCTCTTGACGGTGAAGTTAATTTCAAGGAGAGAACATTAGCAGAATATGCTTCGATGCAGAAACATCAATACACAATAGGTTCTGAAATTGAAGTGCTATCACAAGATAGTGGCATCAGAGGTATTTGGTTCAAGGCTGTGGTTATCAAGAAGCATAAAGATAAGCTTAAAGTGAGGTATCAGGATATCAAGGATGCAGACAATGAATCTATCAATCTTGAGGTGAGGATTTATATATGTTATTGTTCGTTTTCATTTAAAAGTCTTATCTTTTTCTGGTATGGCGTCTAATTTGACTAATTGTCGTCAATCCTGTAGGAATGGATTTTGTCATCCAGAGTTGCGGCTCCTGACCATTTGGGAATCCGGCATTGTGGAAGAATGACTATTAGGCCATCCCGATTGTGCAAGAATAGTGATGTTTGTTTCGTTGATGTTGGTTGCATTGTGGATGCATGGTTGCACGATGGATGGTGGGAAGGGATTGTGGTTCATAAAGAATCTGATGATAGAATCCATGTGTATTTTCCAGGTTTGTGAATGATGGCCATACTTTGTGTTTATATCTGTTTAGCTATGAATATGTTTCCTAATTTTCCTATCATTTGTACTTGTTTCAGGGGAAAAGCAAAGATCAATTTTGGGGTGCAAGGATTTGAGATATTCCGAAGAATGGTTAGGAGATCGGTGGAAACAAATGAAGAGCAGACCCGATCTTCTTGGCCCAATTTCTTCTGCCATTGAAACTAATTCACAAACTACTAAATCCCATGATAATGGATCCAGTCTAACCGGAACTATTCACGATAAGGAGCTAAGCTCGGGACCGAAAGACAATTCCCTAGAAAATAGTGTTGTAGGTAGAGATTTTGAAGTGGTTGACCATGCGGATTTTCTAACTCATTTGAACTGGAAATGGTCAGCCAGAAAGCGGCATGGGAAGAACCCATCTCACAGGCTGCAACGTCATGCTTCAAAGACTAACGATGTAGTAGCAGTGGAAACAAGAAAGCGTAATCGGCTTCTGATGGTTAAAATGGATCATGTGAAGTGCAAATTCACATGTGAATCTTCTCTTTTTCGCTCTTCAGTTGCTTCTTCCCCGTTAACAAGCTTAGCTATGTCCAGGTAAAAATCGCGTCTTCCAAATGCTAGTTTGCACATTTAGCAATTCCGCAGGTATAGTTTGTAGGATTAGGAGGATATTTCTTTTATCCGTGTTATATAATTTTGTTCCTCATAGCGTGTAATGAATAGGGAAAAATGCGAAGCTTAGACTAACGTAGTGAGGCATAGTTTTGTAGCCATTTCTGTATATCATGGTTTTTGTTGTTTCTACAAAGGCCTTCGATTCATATTGAGATCGCGTCTGTTATGAATCCCGTCTTGTGTATGTTAATGTTGTGATTCTTGAATCGGTTGTTGATTGTACTGAAAACCCATGTTCATGGTTGTTTTAACCAGCTGTGCTGAAGTCGCTTTTCTTTTGATCAAGATTATACATCTAAAACCTTTCCATAATTATTTCGTTTGTTTGAGTGCGATTTTGGATGAACCACATGAACCAAACGGGTAATTCACTCTTAGATCATGGTTTTTATTTTCTTGATCTATGTTTGGCAAAATAGTTGATAAGTTAGTTATTGACTGATAAGTTAAGAGACTTTTTGGTTGGAAGATGCGGGTTTGTGAAAAACTTGGCTTTTTGCATAAAATTCCTCTTAGAATCTTACCGAATAAGTCACTTTCTATATCGATAAGTCACTACTAAAAAGTCATGTATAGCTGATTAAATAAGTTGTGAGTCCCCTTAAGCTCGTTAAGCTACTAAGAAACATGCCTCGAGTCATGTTTGGTAGTTTATTGAAAAAGCTATTTAAAATAGTTTTCAAAATATTAACTTATGAATTATGAAATTTGTAGTTTAAAAAAATAAACATTTATGGTTTTGATTTTGACGTTTTTAGTTTGGTTTGGTTTAAATTCTATTTATTTTAGTTAGTTGTTCTTTAAAAAGAGGAATTACTTTTGGTTAGTCTGGTTTTATGACAATTTATTGTCATTAACTGCTTTTAAATGAAAAAGCCTACCTTGGAACGCTTATTATAAAGTTTATGTGTTACACTTTCGAAAATAAAAATAAACAAACACAATAATACAAAACTGTATTTCTTTCTTCCTCAACTATCAGATTAATTGGCTACCACAATAATTACATATGTTATAATTGGATTCTTTGTTCCCTCCTTTGTGGGGGCATTGATGTTTTTGAAGTTCATGCATTAATTAACAAAATATAACAAAATGAACATTATAACCCTGAAACAAATATATTAGTAGGTAGTTGTTTATCAAATACTTACCAGATAAGCACATACCTGTAAGAGCCACTATCATTCACCTTATCAAATAATATTCTCGAGTATCACAATGTGTTTTGGTAAACAACTTTTATCCAGTAAATATTTACCAGATAAGAGTTTCAGTCATTGCTATGCTTCTTATTGGGTAAAATTGAAAATATTTATTGTACTCAGATGAAAGGTATGTGACATCCTGCTGAACACTGATCTAATAAGCAGGTTAATTTACGGTTTAGTTGGCAGGATTTGGTCCTTTTATCTGCTAAATTATATAATTAAAAAGAAATCAAAGTAGATTATGGATATGGAATTTATCTGCTAAATATGTATTAGAAAAAAAGAAAAAGAATTACTTTTATTTAAAAAAAAATCAAAAATGGTTTTTGTTTCAATACAAAAGATTTTACTTTAAATTGATAAATAAAATATTAATATTTAGTTAACCAATTAAATGATATTGATAAAAATAATTACACACTAAAAGAGTACTCACTAGGGGTGAGCATAGGCGGGTACCCGCCCTTTTTGACAGGAACCGGAACTGGAACCGGCGGTTCTTGAGATATTGGAACCGGAACCGGTTAGAACGGTTCTTAAATTTTTGGAACCGGAACCGGAACCGCCGGGAACCGGTTCCGGTTCTGGGTACCCGCTTCCTAAAATATTAAAATTTTGTTATTTAGAAATAAAAAATAAAATATTGCCAAAACAATAAATAAATAAGCAAGAATACAAATTATACAGAATAATGGTTACAAATATTGATTAACGATTACAAACCATAATAGACTAATAGAAAATGTTCAAAGTTTAACGATTACATGTTATAATGGTAATTGTTCAAAGTTTAACGATTACATACTATGAATCTAGGTGAACACACTATTTGAAAAAATACGAATCATTTTATATGAAGAATTTAGATGAAGAATGAAGATGACGACGTGTTTTTAAGATGTAAATCTAATATAAATTTGGTATTAAAAAATAATAATTTTTTATTGAAAAATACCGGGTACCCGGCGGGTAACGGTTCCGAAAAATTGAGAACCGGAACCGAAACCATTATCAATCGGTTCCGTATTTTAGGAACCGGAACCACTCATATCGGTTCCGGTTCTGGAACCGGCGGTTCCAAGGCGGTTCCGGTTCCGTAGCCGGGTACCCGGTTCCGCTGCTCGCCCCTAGTACTCACATAATGCAGCAAGATACATCTCGTTTAGTGTTTCGTTCTTTTTTGTTTTAGTCGATGTTATAATACGATTTTATGTGGTTTTGAGAAAACAATAATGTTTTTATTTTTGAATAAAATATGAATATGAAGATATCATAAAAAATAAAAAATATATATTGATATTAGTACCAGACTAACTATTTAAAATTTCTTTTTTTTTTGTGTATTTTTTTAATTCATTTTTTTTTAATTTTTGGTTTAATAATATAATTTTTTTATAAAGATAATAATTAAGTATTTTGTTAGAACTCAATGATTATCCTGATTATATTTTATTTTTTTATATTTAAAATAAAATGTTTATCATCTATTTGATTATGTTTATCTGAAGTTAGTTACACGAATTCAAACATGAAACTTTAATAAGTTATACTTACGCCCAATTTAATCTTGAATTTTAAATAACACGCATCAATAAACAGTTATTCATATATAAAAATAGTTTTTTAGAGTTTTTATCAAATGTTTGTAATACAGTATAGATATGGAAGCAAGCAAACAAAAATTAATGGGTTTGGTTGGAAATTAGAAATTATATGTTTCGATGTTACATTCATTCAAGCGTTTGTGGTTTTGGTCAAAATTCAACCACCCCATATGAATCGCTATCACTAATCTAAATATATAATACTAGTAGGCTACGAAAGTTTAGGGACTGAAACTAGAAAACACCAATAGTTTAGGGGTTAAATCTACAATTTTCTGTTCCATTGGATATTGCCAATTGCTTTTGTTCTCTCTTGTACGCCTTGTGCAGTTGGTGCATACGTGGCGTCACAAGCGGATCCATCTTTTAAGCACGGAGAAAAAAATTATTTGCTCAAAAACTATTAGTTTAATTTTTTTTATTTTCACTCTCGTCTTAAATGGTTTTCTTCTGGTTTTATATGATCATATGCTTCCCTCGTTCAAGTCCCATCCAACATACCTTCATCTTATGAATCTTCTGGATCCGCCACGCCTGTCTAATTGTGTAAAACTTAGACGGGGAGTTAATCAGAAGAATACGTTGGATAGTTATATGTTATTTTGAATTTTTTTTAAGATTTTGAAAATAATTGTTTTAATAACTACGTTAAACTTTTATTTAAAATAGAAAGATATGGAAAATAATAGAGAATTCGTTAAATGTAAAAGAAAAAGAAAACATTTCTTATTTATTAACAAATTCAGTGAAATAGAAATTTATGAGATTTTTTTGTTTTTATAAATTCTGTAAAATAAATAAAAGATGGTAGAAAGATTAAAATATAAAGAATCTATACTATTATAAAGCATTTGATAAATACTCTTAAAAACCATTTTTTATGCATGAATTACTGTTTATTGATGTATATTACTTAAAATTCGAGGTTACAAGTAAATTATGCATAATTACAACTTATTAAAGCTTCATGTGTGAATTCACGTAACTGACTGCAGATAAACGTAATCAATTACAGAATAAACATCTCATTTTAAATATAAAAAATCTAGAATATAATTAGGATAATCATTGAGTATAACAGATTACTTAATCATTATCCTTATAAAAATTATATTATTAAACTAAAAATAAATTACTTCGTTATTAAAACTAAACTAAATTATAATAAAAATTTTGAATTAAAGAAACTACATAAAGAACGAGAAATTTTAAATAGTTAATTTGATACTAATATCGATATATTTTTTTCAAATTTTTATGAATATAAACATTATCGCTTTATCAAAACCACATAAAACCGTATTATATCGACAGAGACAATAGAATTTTTAAAATAACAAATCGATATAATTCAATTTGTGTATTTTTTTTCTTTTAACTTTCAATTTATCATATTTTTTGAAAAAAAATACAAAAATTGATGCTTTAAAACCATCAAGATTGAGGACATGAATGATGCCATGAGATGATGATTTTGTTGATTAGTTAATAGTTTTAAACTAATCACATTTTTGGTTCATCAATTAAACCTTATACAACTATTTGGCTTCTAACATTTTTATGTTATGGATAATTATAAATTTTTACTTGTTGAGTAATTGATATAAATTATTTTTTATTACGGTTAAGAATTGAAACCATTACGATCATTATCCCCATCACGATCACGCTACTACCTCCAATTCACGATTCTACGTTACCTCATCCAAAATATAGACAACCATCTTCTAAATTGACACCTGCATTCTTCACGTTTTCCCCTACCACCATTATAGTTACCAAACAGATCTAAACAAATAGCATCCACAAATATCATCTCATGAGCCCACCACCATTGTACAACCGTAGACACAGATTGAACAATTCATAACCTTAACCCATAACCGGTAAGGAATTAAGTCCACAATACGAGATATCAAGCGTTGCAGCGAAGAAAATTAAGTCTACTGCTGAGATTTATTACAATTATAAAGATAAGATTCTAGGCGAGTATCTAATCTAGAAAAAGACGCCCTCACTTCGGACAACTGGCTCACACTTTTCATTTTCCTTTGCTAGAGCTCTTCACATGGTATTTCAGTGAAAATGGTTTCAATTTTATAAAATCGAGAGTTAGACTAAAGGTCTAGTGAGTTCCCTCACCCACATGAAAATATAATAATAATAATTTGTCATATACATTAAAATTTTTGCTTATACTTCAAATAAGTACAACAACAACACCCATTGGAACGGTTAATAACATTTAATCTCGCTCACACTTGTGAATAAGCGATTAGGCTCACACTTGCCCTTTTAATAAGCTACATGGAACGAAGTCATACGCTTCATTGGCGTACACACTTCTCGTAATTCCAATATCAATATTACCCCCCCCCCCCCGGGGGGGGGGGGGGGGCTAATAACTAATGCTATGAAATTAAGCAATTCATGTTTGAATCAAGCACACTATGCGAATATAGTTCAAATACATATCCAACATAATGGAAAGTTTGTTCTTGGTCGAAAACAACGAAAGGAAACTCACCTGAAATCCCAGCCTACGCGCACACTTTTGGTCCTAGAGTTGCACCAATCTAACACCTAAATTGAGGTTACCAAATGATGCGTCAATAACCCTAAAGGTCCTCTAGGAGAGTTACTTGCAGACCCCTCAAAGAAGGACCCAAGCTACAACCCCTAAATAGACTTAAAACAAAAACTGAAAATTGGCAAACAGGGGAAATGTGGGTTCCATGCGACCCAACCCGCACTGGGTTCGCATTCCCCCCCACTGTATCAACTGCACACTTCACTTATGAAGGGGAACCCCAAATGCAATACTTATCACATTTCCTTCATTTTTAGGGAATAAAACTCATCCCAAACTTATTTAAATCACCCCCAAACACTAATTAATCCAATCCAACGATGAAATCCATGGATTACATCAATCCTTGATAATAACATAAGCATTCATGGGGTTTTTGACTAAGGGACCATTTACAAAACACTTATTAGGGTAAACGCTTACCAACTCACATTATCTTGTCGGATGAACATGACAAGGATCAAAAATCTTATCCGATAAGTACAAGGCAAAGACCTAGAGTCTTACCCGACAAGTGAAGGAGACCAATCTTACCATGGTTAGCGTTTACCGGGTAAATTATTGCACATATATGTTTTTGTTGACTAAAATCTTATCCGATAAGTAAATGATGGTGTTGAATTTTACCAATAAGCGCTTACCAGATAAGTGTTTGGTAAACGACCTCTAAATCTTATCCCAAATCACCATAAAATTACTTGTAGCATGAAGTTCTCATCAGGAATGGTTTTCTCAACAACTTACAACCATTCTTTTTTGGCAAATCCAACCACATCAAACTATAGTGGTTACTTAATCTTATGATAGAGGCACCTCGTAAGATTGTAGTTATGTTATCAAGTCCTGCATGATAGGAATATTAGACGTTGATCATATGATAATATAATGGCATTGTCCAGAATAACAAACTTATACTAACAACTTTCTATTTTTAATAGAAACATAATGAATGCTTAGCTATCGATAGTTTAAAAAGAAGCTAAAAAGTGCAGTTGACATGACATAATGTGATATACACAAAACTAGAACACAAATATCAATAAATAATAACAAAGAAATGTGTGGATGCAACAAACTACAACTTGATGGCCAATCTTTATGTCATGAATTAGAGAGTTAGGTTAAAGGTAAGTTTATATCGTTGTCTAACACTATTTTCGACAAAGAAACAAGCTGTGTAGAGAAAAAGGTTGGCCAAAACATATTTTAGGTCAACTAAAGTTATAATGCTATACTGCTTAATAACTCATTAGTATTAATTTCCAAAAAAAAACTCATAGTTTACCAGATGTTACAAAAACATTGATCTTTCATGTATGTATTGGAGAAAGACGGAACAATAAGAACCATTTGGGAGGACAATGTGATGGTCACTAACATCTAAACTAGATGTTACAGGGGATGAGATTAAATATCAGTTTTCATATATAAAAAGATTATATTATGGTGGCATCAAATGGGCACTATAACCTCAATGGCAGCAATGATTAGATGATCTAACTTTCAAGTTGGTAATGGTGAACATGATGACATTTGTAAGTTTTTACCGGAGGATGATCATAATGACACACAATACATATAACGTGAACCATGATTCAAATATACTATAAATAACATACAAGTCATAATAATTAACACATCCTCAAAAGACCAACTTGGTCAAACTAACTCTGACGTTATAAAGACGTGTTAGAATCGTATGGTTTTGAGGTGTACGTTGTTGAACTTTTTGTCTGGTTATGTACCAAGTTTGTTATAAGTTTTGCAATTAATGTACCAAGAATGTATTTTCCCATCATCTAATTCTAATACTTTAAAAACAACTTCAAATATAATATGATAGTAACAAGAAATGTAGTGGGTAGGAGGCTGCCAATGTTTTTGAAGCATATTTGTCAACTCACCTAAAAAATTTGTTTAACTCATCTCTCTCTCTCTCTCTCTCATCTCTCTCTCTACCATCTCTGTCTCTCTCTCTCTCTCTCTCTCTCTTATGTGGGGTTTCCCAATACACATAAAAGCATCACAAAGTTGGGGTTTTCTTTTCATTTTAACCAAATTAAGTTGTCCATACATCTTCCTCCCTCTGTGATATATCTCTCTTCTCTCTTGGTTGGAGAGATTATAGTATCAAGAGAAGATATGGCTGTTGTTGATCAGAAGGAAGAAGTCAAACTCAGGAAGTCGAAGAACATGGACATTGTTCCAACGACGACACTTGCCACCATCGAATCCTTGACCTTCCCTCTTGTAATTGGTTCTTCTAGCTCTCATTTTATCATCATTTTGTTTTTAATTTGCTAATTGGTGTTGTTCTCTTTCGTGAAAACAGGTTCAAGAAGTTGTTTTTTTGGCCGATTTTCGATGTAAAAGGTGTCAAGATAGAGTAGCGGATATAGTCTCCAGATTGAATGGTAAGTTAATTAAACCCCTTTTCAAGATTTCTTGATTTTCCGGTTGCGGGATTTGATTGGACCTTATGATTACAGTTTTTGAGCCTTTCTAGAGTTCTTGATTTCAGGCAACGTAAGTTGGCCTATAAGTCCCATCACAATTTTGGGTCTTTTCAAGATTTCTTGATTTCCCGGCAGCCTAAGTTGACCGGTAAGTCTGATCACATTTCGAGTCGTTCAGGCTTTCTTGATTTTCCGGTTGGCTATTTTGGCCGGTACTGTTTAGATTCTTTTCAACATCGAAGTTCATATTGTGTAAAGATTTCTTGAATTTCCGGTGTCCCAAACTCGATCGTGCCTCATGATCAACGTCTTTCTTTTCCGGTGGCCTGATAATTTGGCCGTTGAAAAAGTGTCTTGTTCAATCTCCATCACCATCACCCTCACCCTCATCCTCATATATATAGGGCCAGCTAGCCGTTGCAAATTCACCATAGCTGTACTAGAAAGGACTTTCGATTATTGCAATTATTTAACTTTTAAATTGTTAAAAGAATTAAATATTTATAGGTTTTATTTTCGTCCTGATGTTTTTTACAATCTTTGTTTTTTTCCTTATACGGATCATGTGATTACATTTTTACAACAAGATGGGTCTTTAGGGTGTGTTTGTTGTCCATACAGGATAGGACATGATATGATAGAACAACCGTTCAACGTTTGATAAGATAAAACTGAACTGAACAAAACATAACAAATAAAATGATCATTTTACCCATAATAAGTTGTTTATTTAATTAATTTATGTAATTTATTAAATTATAATAGAATAATTATTTTTTATAACAAAATATACCATTAGAAAATTTTCATAAAAACAATTAAAATGACACCAAATAAAAAGTTTATATAGTTTTCAATT
>NC_037539.1:3698008-3700203 GCF_001531365.2 Cynara cardunculus var. scolymus
AAAAATGAACAAAATGAAAAATTATGATTGGTTGAATGAGGTTTGCATGGTTTGTACAAATTGATTGGTTTGTATTTGATCACTCCCCTATATATATATATATATACAAAAAGAGAGACAGATAGAGAGATGAGTGCTTGCATATGCACAATTTTCAACATTGGATACCTATGAAATGATTTTTCATGGTCCCATTTGATGTAAATTTCCTACTTACATTATTTCATATCATATCAGATAATATTTATTTATATTGTTATGTAATTATATCAAAACATTTTTTCATCTAATTATGTTCAAAGTAACTCAGATAAATGGTCGTTGCCGATACAAGCTTGAAAGAAATAAAGCTTAATGAAGGATAAGATAATCATATTAACAATTACTGATATTCTATATCATACGTTAAAACTTAGATTATACTACAAATGCCAATGACGATTTCGCTTTTACCAAACTGCAGGTGAAGCAGATTCGGTGGAGATTAGCTTCATGGAAAAAAAGGTAATAATCACCTTGACTCGTAGACCTCCAAGAGGAGCCAAAATGTCTGAAAATCAACTTCAACATGCTGCAATCTACAAAAACACCACAAACAAATCCTCTCTAGTTAAAAGGATGTTTCGCTCTTCATCTACTTGATTTTTTCATCTGAAGGATTTTTCTGCTCCACTGCATATACAAAGAATAAGTCGTTGTATATATTGAATGTAAATGTAGCAAAATGATATGTCTGATAGTTTGAAAAATATACCTGTAATTAACTCTATTGATTTTATTAAATTTTTTTATAGAGTAAATATATGTTTACAGAAAGGATTTGTTTGGATAAATATACATGCAAGAGTTGTTTATTATACTTATCTCTTTGAGTTGATTAATAAAGTATGGATCATGTGATTCAATAAATATAAAATTGGTTCATATATTAGAACATATGGTTGTCGTAACACTATTGATCGATAGTCTGTTAAGTGAAGGGCATTTTGGTCATAACTTTAAATCATCAACTTATGTTGGTATCTAGACTTCGAAAAACACGTAACATACAAAAATTATCTTGAAGTTGGTATAAAGTAACAATTTATAATTTTTTTTAATATATTTTAGTTAAATATTAGATTTTTTTTATAAATATATATTAATTATTGGTGTTGAAAACATATAAAAAAATTCAGAAAAATAATAAGTTTTTGTGAGATGAGAAGAGTGAAGATTATAATTTGAAAGAATCGTCTTAAAATTTTGATGAAACGCTCCGTAAAAATAGAGTGAATGATTTGAAAAGGAGGGACGATGACGTGGCACAGGGGCCCCACGAGAAATTTATTACAAGGCCTTGTTTTGTCAAATTACCACTAAATTCAGATTCTATTGACTTTCTGACATTTCTAGACGTTGTACAAGCACAAATACATGATTTCCAATTTCTTTTATTTCATACCAGTCGTGTATTCATATAATGTGACGGAAGCTATGAATTTTTACGATTTTAAAGTTTTCATTGGTTTTATTAGATAATATTTAACGATGATATAAATTACAATTGATCGTTACATATTATACAATTTGAATAAATAAGAGTTATGATTTCAATTACAGTCTATCGATGAAAAAAAATTGTATGACAGTTTAAAATCTAATATATGTAAAATCCAACATATTTAAACGACTCCACAGAGGTGTTCGATTTACACTAAGAGCAAATAATCAAGAGAGCGAAAACCGAGAGTTCTAGAGCAACTGAATGGGAGATGAATGAGATAAATTTTAATAAGTCGTGGTGAATATCAGTTTTAATCTCACCTTGGGTAATAAGGAGAAGACATAGAGGTATGAGAGGGTGAATGCATAAGTGAAATGTGTTAAAAGTATCTTGGAAAACATGAAAAGAAAATGTAATAATGTGCATTGGTAACTTGCACTATATGTTATTTTAATTGTAGATTAAGAGATTTTAATACTAAATGCATAAATTAGTAGTTATTAATGTATTTTTGAAATAAGTTATTAATGTATTATAAGTTGTTTTTAAGACTTTGTACATAAATACATAGTACTTTATGTATTAAAAATTGTTTTTAAGACTTTTGATTAATCTGGTTTATAAGATAGTATAGATTCTTAATATTTGAGTAAAAACATATGTCTTGATATTTTATATTATTGTAATAAAATCTAAATAAATATATATT
>NC_037539.1:3701623-3702812 GCF_001531365.2 Cynara cardunculus var. scolymus
TGTGTTCGATTTCATGCTTGTGTTCGATTTCATGAGTGTGTTCGATTTCATGAGTTTGCTCGATTTCTGTTTGCTTGCTTGTGTTCGATTTCATGAGTTTGTTCGATTTCATGCTTGTGTTCGATTTCTTTGCTGCTAGAAAGAAACCCTAGGTGATTTCTGTTTTATCGATTTCATTCTCTTAGGGGTAAATTAGTCATTTATGTTATTCAGACTATTGATTCAGATAGAAAAGTAAACAACAACATAAATTTATCCAGAAAGACAAATTTATCCATATAGAACTTAATAGAAAATTTGGTAAACAGCCCCTAAGTGTTTATAATGAAATTAAGGTGTTTAATGGTTAAGGGAGGCCCATGATCCATAATCATTCAGAGGGTTTTAGAACCATTAAGAGAGCCATTTTTTTTTGTCAAACAAAATTCATCTCTTAACGATTCAAATACTTTCTTTTAATTGAACTATTAAGAGGTTAACAAACAACCCCTAAATCTATACTATATTATAAAACATTTGACAAACATTCTTAAAAACCATTTTGTGCATAAAATATTGTTTATTGATGCATATTACTTAAAATTCGAGATTACAAGTAAGTTGTGCGTAATTACAACTTATTAAAGCTTCATCTTTGAATTCGTATAACTAACTGTTGATAAACATAATCAACTACATGATAAACATATCATTTTAAATATAAAAAATTTAAAATATAATTAGAACAATCATTGAATTACACTTACCACAACACAAGAATTAAAAAGAAAAGATTAACTACACTAATATGGATATATATATTTTTTCAAATTTTTATGAATATAAACACTATCGATTTCTTAAAATCACTTAAAATCGTATTATATCGACATAGACAAAAAATAAAACGAAACATTATCTCGATGTATCTTGCTGTATTACATGAGTATCCTTCTAATATTCAATAGTACTAGAAGGGTACTCACGCAATACAACGAAATACATCTTGATTTTAATGTTCTATTTTATTTTTTTATCTCTGTCGATGTTATAATACGATTTTATGTGTTTTTAAGAAAAAATAATCATTATTTTATGTTTGAATAAAATATAAATTTAAAAAAAATATATCAATGTTAATATCAAATCAACTGTTTAAAAGTTCTCATTTTTTTATGTAATTTCTTTAATTTTTTTATAATTTAATTTA
>NC_037539.1:3702834-3720139 GCF_001531365.2 Cynara cardunculus var. scolymus
TATGTATGTATGTATGTATGTATGTATGTATGTATGTATGTATGTATGTATGTATGTATGTATGTATGTATGTATGTATGTATGTATGTATGTATGTGTGTGTATGTATGTGTGTGTGTATGTGTATGTATGTATGTATGTATGTGTGTGTGTGTGAGAGAGAGAGAGAGAGTACTACAACTTAAATCCTAGAGTGTTAGAGCATTTGAATTTAGACATTGATTTTGAGACTTTCTTGTAAAATAAAATTTTGGGTTATTGTTATAAGATATTTATCACTTTGACCAAATTGACACAATAATTTAAATAAAATTTAACTTTTGGTGCAATAAAAGTAAAAAATATCGATAGTAAAATCGAATCTATAACAACTCACTACAGAATTTTGACTATCGAGTCTATAATTAATTTTAGGATTTTAACTAAATACGAGTAAATGATACAGATAATTAATTAAATCAAAACAGTTTCAATAAAATATTATAGATTTTTCACGCTTTCTTGCAAACAAATGGCATCATTTTCAAGATTTATGCCCATAAAAAGATCAAAATGGTTGAATTTATGACTTCATAGAAGTCGATTGTACTTTTAAAAGCTTACTTGTCAAATAAAATGGCCAAATCATGAAGAAGAAGCTTCCTAACATATTGAAAACGACTATTTGTCAATTCAAAGTATGAAATGGACACAAAATTCTCGCATAAATCAAAAATCTTTTTTAACTTTTTCTTAACTAAACGTTGCTTAAAATATTTGAATCACTTAATCACACGACAATGGTGTAAGAAAGTTTACGGATGTCAATTATAGTTGTTTTATAATACCTGGTTTCATTTTTAAACATAAAAAAGTAAGTATCAGAAAAAAATATTAATCATTTTTTCAGATTCAGATATTTTAAATTCAAACCGATTTATTAAGTTTTTATATATTATATTAAATTTTATATTATCAGCTTTTGGAAAATGATTAGGAGACAAAATATGTATTACGTATTTTAATATTATATATGATGATAATATAAAATGTTTATTCGTAATTAAGTGTTGGCTATGTTTGCACTCAAAGATGGTTAAATTTGGATTTTTGTGACAACATGACAAACACAAATAAATTATACTGTGTAGCAAATCTATTTATGTAACTACGTCGAAGCAATAATTGTAGTGCTCTATAGGTTTGTTGTAACGTTATGCCTTAGGCACTTAATCGTTATGTTAATTTAAGTTGAAGATGATTCATATATCAAGTGAAATATATAACTGTATATGCATGTTATGAATCTACTTATAAAAAAAATTATATTTTTAATTATGAATGATAATACTGAAATCATTATATGTCGATTACGTAACATTTAAAAAAATTTAAAATGAAAAGGACATGCCAACCTCATTGGTCTTGTGAAAACGTTTAATATACTCAAGAATAATATTGTTATTAATCTAATAAAAGTATAGAAAATAAAATGATGATTTAGACCATTATGTCTTTTTCTCGAATATACAATTATTCAGTAACAAACTAACATAGGTTGTGCTTGTGTTGGTATGGACGAAACATATATTCTTAAATTATGTTGTAATTATTTAATTACATGTCTAAATAGAATTGTTGCAAATTTGAAACAATTTTATGAGTATCTAAAATTTTGATAACTAAATCGAACAAAAATGTGTTGTCATTTAAAATTATTTTATCTGCGTTTATATTAACATGAAATTCTAATGGGTCGTTTGGTTCGTAGAATGAAATTCGATGGAATTGGAATGCATCAAATGAATTTGAATTTGAGGGAATGAAATGAAATTTGACCATGTCTTGTGATTGCGTTTAGTTGCATGGAATTGGAATTAAATTCTTAACGGATTGGAAATTTTTTGTTTGGTTCATGGAATTCAACTTTGAAATCGGAATTAAATATCAACAAATGACCTTTTATGATTTTTGAATAACAAAATTGGACTAGTGATATCGATATCTAGTTATCTTGAATCGATCTCTTGATTACATATGTTGTCTATCGATCTCGTATAGATGGAGAAATTACGAAAGACAGCGAGAGCGTACCAGATGGAGATCGAACCAAAGATCAAATAGATGAGATGGTAGACGCAACGTTGAATAAATTTGGATTAGGGAAGGAATTTGTCGAAAATAAATTGAAATCCGAGGGTATTACCGTGGAATGTAAAATCTGTGAGTGAAGAAATTTATTAGAATTGAAAGGATTCCATCAGTGTTATTCTATGAACCAAATATTGTATTTGGAATTTGGTTAAAGGATTTGACCATTCAAATTTCTTTCAATTCCATCCAAATCCCCGAACCAAACAACCCCTAATAGTTTTATTTTTTGAGTTATTTAAAAGGATTTTAACAATTTTTATAAGTTTTTAATACGAGCTTACTTTTTTTGTCTATTAATAATAATTATTTGAAATTTACATTTCTTTGATTTTAGCTTGCATGGTTTTTTCTTATTGAACCCATATCCAATATTTAATCAATTACCAAATATTTTATAATAAGAGATCATAATTTTAAATCTCATAAAATATAAGGAGAATATGTGAGTTTATTTGTTACATTTATCGTATATAATGAATATATACTTAAAAAAAAGACAAGTACCAAATACTAAAAATGAATAATAGCATTCCAAATAAAGAAAGAAGACAATAATTAAGGGGGTTAAGTGTAAATATTGAATAAGAGAGGGGTCAAGCTGGCTCTCCAAAAGTTGACCGACCTCCTCACTTGCTTTGCAAGGAAATCCCCATCAGACGCGTCTCTTATTCGCACCCCTTCACTCGGTTATGCATTTATTCACAAAAATAAAATGTTTTGATTGGGTTAAGTCACATATTTAAATATCTAATTTAATAAAGAAAAACTCTTGTTCTTCATTATTTTCCACGACCAACGTGTCAATTCGTTTACTTCAATGTAATTGTTCTCAACGACGACGTCCCTGGTTGACATCTATAATGCATCGACGATTTCCAACATCGTCTGCGGGTTTTTTCTTTGTTTAAGGGTTTTTCGCTTCACCAATTTTTTCACTCATTTATCATTATTTAATATTTTTTTTATGTTTATTTCAAAATGGTTGATTTTTAATTGTGAAAACTCCATGAACAAATCTAAAATTATATTTAGTATAATTTTTTACATAAACATATACAAGTGTATATTTATCTTATATCTTTAAATTATTATAAAATATCATTAGTTGGGTCACGGGTGATAGAGGGTGTCAACCAAAGTCTTAAAAGTTACAAATCACCCCCCTTAACTTCCAAATTATCATAAATACCCCTCAAGTTTATTACAAATCACCCCCTTAACTTCCAAAGTCATGTGAAGTTTTAGTTAAAAAAACATTATTTTAACAATATGTCATGCATAATTAGTAAAGTAGATTTATGAGTTATTATAAACTTAAAATTATAGGTTGTCAATAACTTTAATAATAATTTCATCTAAGTTTAATCTGTAGTTATTGTATCAACATGTTATTTTAAGCTTTGGGTATTACATATAATGTTATGGTAGCTAAGAATTTAAAGCCACCAAACGGCCTTGACTCAGTGGCATCTAGTAACTCAGACCACCTTTCTGGAGGTTAAAGATTTAAGTCTTAGCAATAGTGAAAAATGTGTGAGTTATATTTGCAGTTTATAGATATTATATACTTGAAAAAAGAATGTAACCTTATACCATTTGAGAAAACACAATCATATTTTAGGTATTTGTAAAATTAGTGTTTATTTTACAACATATAGTTTTTCGTTGTTAATTTCTTGTTGTTTATCATCAGTTTTATATAACGTAATTTTTTGAATGTTATAATGTAGGCTTGTGATTTCTTAATGATCATCTAAACAAGAGTTAAATCATCATCTTCATTACGTAGTTCGTTAATAATTTTAACTTTTGTCCCTGTGATTTGGGAATTATGATTTTTATCTCTATGTTTGTAATTTATTGTTATTTTTGTCCCTGGATTAATTCTTGTATTTAAGTACAAGGGACCAAAACAATAAAAAATTGTAAAGCACAGGGGTCAAAACAATAATAAATTATAAAGACAAAAATAACATTAAATTACAATCCATGAGAATAAAAATCATAATTTCTAAACCAAATGGACGGAAATCAAAATTATTAACAAACCACAAGGACGAAAATGTAATTTACTCTTTAAACAATATCAATTTGTAAACCTAAAGGGGTTCTTTTGCACATAAGTAAACCTAAAGGGTAGTTATGTGATTTTTTCCCTATAAAGGGTCAACAACAATCTCATCGTCACCACAAATCAGAAAAGCAGTGTGCCGGCGTTTCTCGTTTGTCTTGGTCTGCCTCCAACCATATTTGAAGGCTTCTTGTTTTCATACTTATCGTCCCGAAATCAAACAAAAAGCCATGGGAAGGAAGCTCGATGCAATCCTTGGCCGGAAATTCAAGACTTCCAAGTTCAAAGCAACCGTGAACCTCGCCGTCTCCCGCCTCTCCATCCTCAAAAACAAGCGTCAAGCTTGCGTCGCCGTCGTTCGCTCCGATATCATCGAACTCCTCAAACTTAACCACCATGAACACGCTCTCCAAAGGGTACCCTTTTTCTCTGGTTTCGTTCTATTTAGCTTCCAAAAATCTTATACCAAAATGGAAAGCGTGATGTATTTTGAATTGTTGTATTATGTTGCAGGTTGATCAAGTGATTAAAGAACAGAATATGTTAGATGTGTTTGTAATGATGGATGGATACTGTCATCTGCTGTTACAAAGAGTCAGTCTCATAGAACACGAAAAGTAGGTATTTTTAAAGCTTTTTTTGCATCTTCATTTTCAAATTCGTGTTGTTTTTTCCTTTGGATTAAGTATTTTTTGTAAATTTTTCATCAGGGAGTGTCCAGATGAACTGAAAGAGGCAGCATCGAGCTTGATTTTTGCAGCTCCGAGATGTGGGGAGTTCCCGGAGCTCCAAGAGATTCGAGCAATTCTCACGTCTCGTTATGGGAAGGAATTCGCGAAAGGTGCTACTGATTTAAGGAGTAATTGTGGAGTTAGTACAAGGGTAAGAGTAAAAGCAGAATCTTGATCATGTTTACATATCGAATTAAGTTCAAATTTTTGACATTTGAAAGTACGTTTTCATGGTGTTAGATGATACAGAAGCTGTCACCCAGGCAATCAACCTTGGAGACCCGAATGAAGACCCTGCAAGAAATTGCTACAGAAAATGGCATCGTTCTGCAACTCGAGGACACGTCTCCGGTGATCAATGAAGTTGCTGAAGTTTTGAGTGTCAGGAATGGATCAAGTAGTAGACTTCAAAACAATTCGGAAGTTTTGGACGATGAAGTTTTGGGTTTCTCGGAGTCTAGGAAGGGGAAGAAGAAGTTTAGAGATGTAGAAGATGCTGCACAAGCTGCGTTCGAATCAGCAGCGTATGCAGCGGCTGCCGCCAGAGCAGCGGTGGAGCTTTCTCGATCAGGATCTTTCGGTTCTGATGATCCCGATAGTCCCAATTCTCGACCCAGAAAAGTACGTGATTCCGAGAAATCAAAACTCCACGTGAGATACGAGAAAAACCATGAATGGGAATCTGAATCGGAATCGGAATCTAAACACAAGGAGACTGTGGTAGAAAATGAGGGTGAAACATCAAAGAATCACAGATTGGCAAGAGACAGCGATGGTTCTGATTCCGATGGGCATAAGACGTCGGAGAAGGGAATGGTTTTCGATGAAAGTGATGATGAGATCGAAAACGAACCAGCTGGTTTTTCGTCATTAGGAAACTACAACGGTGGATTAAAGACAGAAGGTGCATTCACATCTGATAAGCAGTTCCCGATTAGGCCCAAAAATGCGGAGATGGGTCTTGGAATCGACGAACGACGATTTGGCGAAGGTTCGGAGATCGCGCAACTGGATTTAACAAAGAAGCCGATTTCTGTGAGGAACAAACGAGTGTACGGAAGATAACCAAGGGTAAGTTTTGTAATTACAGTCGTTGTAGATTGCCTATCTATTTTATTTGTTTTTTCTGTTCTTCATTTCATTTTCGATCGTTTTCTGTAAAATCCACCATTTTTGTATTGTTATGAAGCTCGTGTCTATGAATATTTCATTTTCTTATTTTTAATTTCACATCTGTTTTCATATATATTTTTTATCTGTTTTTTTCACGAAATCTATTCAGGGTTGTCTATGGATCTTTTTTACATATAAATATAGGGTCAAGTAACCGTAAAAAATAAAAAATTGAGCAACACTTTTGTAACCGTTCATTTGGACGTTATACACATGCACATAAAAAAAACTTATAAAAATATTATATGGTATGCAAATGTGCATAATATGTACACATGCATACAAACCAATAAAAACTTCAATTACTTGTATATATACATATGTACATACCGTATAGATGAACGGTTACCAGAGTGTTACTCAATTTTTCGTGTTTTTTAGGGCCTTCCTGTGAACCTCCCTATATATATAAGATTAATCATTTGAGAACTCTAAATTTAAAAAGATCCGTGAGAACTTCTACATTAAACTTTTTGTTCCACATGATATTTTTCATCTATGTATAGTATTTAATGTATTTAGTAACATATATTTAATTCACAATGTGTCTGTTCATATGTATTCGGTTCATAATGTGGAACTTTTTTACGTGTATTTTTGTTTTAACAAACACACTAAAAAGGTTCATATTTACGAATTGAATACATCTGAAATAAACACACTGTGAAACAAGTATATGTTCATTATAACATTAAATTTTTAAACATAAATAAAAAAAACGTATTAAATAGTTCATAATACACTAGTTATCAAATATTTAACGGAAAGAAAAAAGGTCATCATAAAACGTGTGTATATTGCATAAGGTTGTGTTTCTAAAGGAGTAATCTTAAGTGATAATTAGGTTGATGTTAGGTATATCTAATTTGGACCCTTGAGATTAACCATTATGTTAAAAGGAAAGTATTGTAACCCAAGTTGCAAATGCTACATCAAATTCTTTTCCTTAAGATTAATTAAAATTATAGAATACAACACGGACAACAGTCTCTTTCTATCTTAATTATTAAGAATCGGCAAACCAACTTATAGTTGACAGAAAAAATCAATCTGAACACCTATATCTATAAGAAAATAATCAGATAATACACATAATTGACACCAATAGAACCAACCTTGTCGGGCTTAATCATCATAAGCGGGTTTGAATGGAAAGGGTGAACGGATGCGATTAGCGTTATGATTGTTGGGAAGTTGGTATGGGAAATTGCTGGCAATTGGATGTTGAACAAGTCTGTCATCGAGAAAGGTTAGGGTTTGTGTGATGTAAGTGAATATGGATCTCAAATAAGGTCTATGTGATGTAAGAGGTGTTAGTTTCGAGTTGAATTTAGGCATGGCAATGGGCGGGGATGGGGCAGGTTTTGTAATCCCCGGCCCCGGCCCCGGTTTGTAGTAACGTCCCATTGGCCTCGGCCCCGGTCCCCAGCGGGTACGGGGATTATCATCCCGTCTCCGGTCAAATCTCTAGCAATCCCCGGTAAAACCTCGGTTAATCCCCGGTCAAACCCCATAAATAGCATCCTTTAGTTTGATTCTACCGGGGATCCCCGGGCCCGGCCCTGGTTTGAGTAACATCCCCCGTCCCCGGTTTGAGTCTACCGCGGATCCCCGACCCCGGGAACCGTTTTAACCGGAAATCCCCATCCCCGTTCGAATTGGGTGAACCGGGTTCCTCACCGGGTCGGGGCAAATCACCATCCCTAGTTGAATTCATATATTGCATATTTGATATTTTGAATCTTAACTCTTCAAGTTACTTTATGTTTATAAATAAGTATTTACAAAATATAATCAAATTGTTAAAATATAAAGATTTTTATTTATCAATCATCAAAACTATAATATTGTCAAATGTTACAGAAAGAAAATAAACCACCAAAATCTATGAGTTGAAATGTTTTTTCGTTGTGTAAATGGGTCCGGAAATTCACTATTTTGAGGCGACGTTAGACTGGGCGAAACCTTATTTAAATGCTAAATCAATTTGAACACCTTTCTTATTATATGAAAGTTATATATAGAGAGAAAAATATCGAAGTCTATAGAGAGAACCCAATTTCGATCAAGTTATCAAGAAATTTCAAAGCAAAGAAGTTGCAAATAGGAAGAGAAACTTATAGGGTATAGAAGCAATTAACAGAACAAGAAAGATATCAATTATTGTTGGTTAATTATAACTTCTTGCTGAATAGATTGGTGTTGCTTTGGTTATTTTGTTATATATATATATATATATATATATATATATATATATATATATATATATATATTTAGAGAAATACCATTAAATGTTAAAATCATCTGAATTAATTAATAAAGAAATCTCTAGATTTTGATAAATTTATAAACAAAACTTAGATAAAAAAACTTATGATTTCCATACAATAATTGATTAGAAGTTCAAATGAATTTAAATACGATTTTTAGTTAAAATATATATTAACGTTTTAAATAACGTAAGACATGACTGTGAAGTCAAACTTCAAACCCTTATAAGTTATAAGGTGATCAAAAGATAGTTATTTATTTTGAATGGTAAAATAGGGCAAGTGTAAAATGTCATTTTTTTATGGGATGTTTGGGATTGTTTATAAAAAAAACTTATTGAATTATTTTGGTCTGACACTGATAATAAATACTTGTAAGTGTTTGGATAAACAACTTATACCGATGCCAAACTAATAATAAGAAGTTTAAAAAAAATTAAACTCTTTTTACTAATAATAAGTTGATAACAGTTAAAAAAAAAAAACAATACTTGTTTCAAATAAGCAATCAAAACACCCCCTTAGTCTCCCGTTGTACGTTGATACCATAAACACAACGGAACAAAGCCTTTCTTTCATCTCTCTCCCTCCCTCCCCGCTTTCGGCAGTGGGCGAAAACACATACCCTTGGCATACGACGAACTCAAAGCCGGTAACGCATTTATTCTCGCCGGTGAGGTCTAGATTCACTCCGAACTCTTCTATCTCTCCTTCCGTTTATCCCCAAACTGTTCTCAATTTGTGTATCTGTACGCTTATCTGATATATCTTGATTTCTTGTTCGGATTTTTACATTGTTAAAATGAACCTTGCAGTTAATCTTATTGGAATCTCGTTTTCTTTTCTCGAATTTAAATTTCTTAGTTTCCTAATTGATATCTAGATTTGTCATTCTAGGGTTAATTCTAGATCTCACTTTTCGAAGGATATTTTAATCTTTTTGGAGGTTCACCCTTTTGTTTTAATTAGTTTACATGAACAATTTTAACTAAGCAAGCTGAGAGGGGCTTCATGTCATATATTTGGTTATGTGTCTCTACACACACCGTTACTCTTGAAAAACTATAGTCATTTCTTTGCTATTCAAAGATTAACATGAGGACTGCAATACATTTTTTTTTCAAGTTAACGATGGAGTCTTGGTTGATTAGCAACTCAGGAAATCTTCAAGATGCCGTTCATGGGATGATAGAATTGGCATTAAGTTAACTCCTGTGTGCAATTAACTCGTTAGGGATTTGACTGAAACTGTACTAGTGTTTAAAAATTCAGACAACTATGTCGATGGTGGACGAGCCCTTGTACCCCATAGCAGTACTGATAGATGAGCTGAAGAATGACGATATCCAATTGCGGTTAAATTCTATAAGAAAGCTTTCTACAATTGCCCGTGCTTTAGGCGAGGAGCGTACCCGGAAAGAGTTAATTCCTTTCTTGAGTGAAAACAATGATGACGACGATGAGGTCCTTCTTGCGATGGCTGAAGAGCTAGGTGTGTTCATTCCTTATGTTGGAGGGCTGGAGCATGCCCATGTGTTACTACCCCCTCTAGAAACTCTTTGCACTGTTGAGGAATCATGTCTGAGGGACAAAGCTGTGGAGTCTCTATGCAGGATCGGGTCACAGATGAGAGACTCAGATTTGGTTGACTGGTTTATTCCTCTTGTTAAGGTTGGTTAAATTTTTTTCTTTCTGTTGTAGATACTTATTGTCCTACATCACATGATGGTATCAACAGTTTGATTGTATCTACTTGGTTCTTGTTTGGTTGGAGTTCTTACACCTTTTGTTCTTTTGACTGCAGAGGCTGGCAGCTTGTGAATGGTTCACTGCTCGGGTTTCTGCCTGTGGATTGTTTCACATTGCTTATCCTAGTGCCTCAGAGATGTTGAAGGCAGAGTTGAGGTCAATATATAGTCAGTTATGTCAAGACGACATGCCTATGGTTAGGAGATCCGCCGCTACAAACTTGGGGAAGTTTGCTGCTACCGTAGAACCATCTCATCTCAAGGTTGATATCATGCAAATATTTGAGGATCTTACACAGGATGGTATGTTGTTTTTCTTTCATATCTCATTTATTTGCATTCCTACCTCAGTCTCCCTTGAGCTGTTTTATAGGTTTACGGTTTGGTTGCCACGGCAATGGCCTTTCTTTGAAAGTATGAAAGGTCTTTTTCTGTGTTATGATTTTATGCATGGTTATGTGGTGTCTCTCCCCCCTAGTCAACAAATTAATGGTGTAGGTACACGATGTCCATTCACCTTGCAATTTGTTTTAAAAAGCTGGCCACATCAGAGTCTTACCCTGACCACTCTAGCTATCTTGGAGGTGAAGATGATGCAATATCTTTGTGTCCCTCTGGATCTTTATGCTTGATTCAGATTTGTGCAACCCTGATTTGATGTGGACTGTAAATGACAAACCTGTTGTTGGGGGGGGTTGTTGCAACTCCAATTCAAACATCGACTAACATTTCAACTCGTTGGACGTATTCAATTTTAAATTTGTTCGTTTATCATTTTTAGTGAACTAGTAAGTCTTTTTATAGGAACCAACTCTCTTCCATCCCAGGAATAATTCTAGAGAGTTATACAGTCATCGACATTGGACTATAAAAGGTACTGAGATTCTATCATCTGGTTGCAGTTCAGATCCTGGTTTAGTTGTCAACCTTTGGTAGCCAATTCTTCTTTCTTGCTTCTGCTGTCTTCTCTGCCTTTTCTGTTGTTTAGATAGAGATGGAGTCTTCTGCAACTGAAAGAGAGAGAGAGGGATGGGGTGGACATGGACATGTGCTAAGCATAGGATAGTGTTTTGTTTTGTCCAGGAAACTCTAGGGCACATCTGTCCAAGTCTCTTTTCTGTTTTTACATATGCTACATTCTCAATTTTATGATTTAATCGTAGAGTTTTTTTTTAATTGTTACGTTTTATAAATGTAGGGATTATGCATCCTCAGGTGATTTGATTCTTAATAAATGACCAAAAGGTTATAGAACCATTTTATCGTCTCCAAGGGCCTTAGGTTTCACTTGGAGGGGGAAAATGCACCATTTTCGATCGAATTTGCAAAATCCAGTCAACTATGGTGTGCTTGCATTGTATTTGGTTTTATAGGTTGCTTTGCCACTTTGTAAGATTACTGCGAATTTACGTATGGAATGCTCATTAGGCTGCATAACAATTGTTCTAGTTGGTTTTTTAATTGCATGCTTAGTAAATAGTATCCTCAGCTAATTATGGCTCATTAGGCTGCATAACAATTGTTCTAGTTGGCTTTTTGATTACATGCTCAGTAAATAGTATCATCGGCTAATTATGGCTCAAGTTAGTAATCCAAAACTTAAGTAAAAGGTTAAGACACAATAGTTAGGCCAACAACAGAACCAAGGGATGGTTTTGTGGTTGCAGTATTTGTGTACACATTGCCGATCTTACACCTATCCACTTTGAATGCATTGGCTTCAACTATAATCTGATAAACCCCCAATTCTTTGATTTTTCAAGGACTACACTGCGAATGCTCCAGGCTTGCGTAAGAAAATAATATGGATGGAGGCATGCTGCCTATCAGTTTTCTGTATGATAAAAGTGCTTTTTATCTGCTTAGTTGTCGGTTCTGAATGAAGGTAGTCTGAGTTTAATGAGGACAAATATTCATGTTTCAAAAGTTTATTTTCCCTGAGAAAGTAGGCAAGTATTTCTTCCAACAAATGATGATGGATGTTTTTCTTACATGCACATAATATGTTCAAAATAATGTTACAGTTTGATGTCTTTCACATCATATCTTGCATCTTTGTCATTCTCTTGTTGTTTGGCCATCTGTCAATGTAATTTTTGTCTTTCTACAGATCAAGATTCTGTTCGTTTGCTTGCTGTCGAGGGTTGTGCTGCTCTTGGCAAATTGTTGGAACCCCAAGACTGTGTTGCACATATTCTTCCTGTCATTGTCAACTTTTCTCAGGTGTTTACCTGCGGTTTATGGGGATGTATCATGACCAAACAATATATGCTCTGTACTTAACCCAATCGGATTTCTGGAAATTATGTGCTGAAAATTATTGTTTGTTGTAAATTTTAGGTCATATCATAGTGCTATATTGATAAAATAATAAATAATTCCAGAAAAAAGGCTAATGCTTATTTGGATTTATGCAAACAGCTACGTAGAGAAGAAAGGATAGAAAAGTTAGTTGTTGAACAACAAAGCATATGATGTTGGATATACTTTTTCCACTTGTGTGGTGAACTTGGCTGGGCAGTTGGCTACTTCCAGAAGGTTTACAGTTGGGTGCTGCTTATGGCATGGATATTCTAAAAGGGACAAGGCTTGAGCTTATTGTTGCAAAAGCTTAGTCCCTGATAGCATGTAGGGATTTAGGGTTCGGAATGGTCTTCACTTTTCATGGAGAATCGTGTATAAGTAATGCACAAGGGCTCATGGCAGAACGACATGATGAAACCTGTCTAACTTATCCCTGATGTAAGCTAGTACTACTAGCAAGGATTAAATTCCCTAACAATTCTTTTTTTGCTTTCACTTTTTTTTGTTTCTTCTCTTGTACCTTTCTGGTATTATTTTGCCTCAATCCATGTAAACAAACTTTCTTGGCAACATTAGTGAGTTGGCCTTTTTCTTTCCCAAGATACTATTTATCTCTGCAATTCTGTTTATTTGCTTTCCATTGGGTGTTTGAAGTATGTCTATATCCATACTTTTAACTTACTATTGGAACGGGTTATTTGTTTTTAGGACAAGTCATGGCGCGTTCGCTATATGGTTGCTAATCAGCTGTATGAACTATGTGAAGCTGTGGGACCTGAACCTACCAAGTATGTTGCAGTTCTGATATCTAAAGTTGTCCTCCCAAAATATCTTGATGTACCTTTATTTTGTGCTATCATGTTGATTATTTGATGGCTGGCTGGTTGTGATAGGACGGACTTGGTTCCAGCATATGTGAGGCTACTTCGTGATAACGAAGCTGAAGTACGTATTGCAGCTGCTGGCAAGGTCACCAAGTTCTCTCGCATTCTCAGCCCAGAACTTGCGATTCAGCATATTCTTCCATGTGTGAAGGTGTGGTATTTACTAACAATTTCTCTTCCTCTCTCCCCCAACTTGCTGTCGGACATTGAGGAATTTATATCCTTTAATTTGGTTATCTTACCTCTTCCTATGATGGTATGTAGGAGTTGTCTTCAGATTCTTCTCAGCATGTTAGGTCTGCTCTAGCCTCTGTTATAATGGGCATGGCTCCAGTTTTAGGGAAGGTAATGATTTTATTTAATTATCTTTTAAAGTAGACAGTTGGTGTGCTGCGGTGATGACAATGACTACCGCGATTTATGATTTATGTTTGTGGTAAAATGCAGGATGCGACTATAGAACAACTTCTCCCTATATTTCTATCACTTCTGAAGGACGAGTTTCCAGATGTACGCCTGAATATCATTAGTAAGCTAGATCAAGTAAATCAGGTATGCTGCCATTAGAATGACTTGCATTTATGGGCTTATTATCAATTTCAATACATTATCATATATTAGTCCGAGTATATTATCGTTCCGCAATTTTTAAAAGTTGTCAAAATGATAGTCACTTGATGTTTATGTATCGATAGTCTAATTTGAAAATTGGGAATGAAATATAGAAGTTATGCTTCGGGTAGGTTTCAGTTATAATATATGTGGCAATAAGAAGGCAAAGCTATAATGAAAGCTCATTTTTGCATGTAGTTTAAGTATCTCTTAACCGAAGAAAAGATTAATATCTTAGAGTAGTTTATTTTCTATACCTTCTGTTTGTACTCAATAAATCCGTTAACTAAACAGAGTCTAGTGTCTTATAGACCAGTATTTAATGAGCTCAAACATGAAATATTTGACCAACTTTGAGACTGTATCCTTCAGATACAAGGAATTTGAGCACACAATTTTAATTTAGAGGATGCTGTCTCTTTGAAGTAAAATATCTGTCATCTTGTATTCCTTTGTTTGACATGTGTAATTATTTGGCTGTTAGTCCGTAATCTTTCAACTGAAGTCACAAGAACCCATTTTCATCTTCACAGTACCAAAAAAGAGGCAAATGTATTTCTCTTTGTCACTTTGATTAATCTTAAACCATTGCCTTCATCTGGAAGTCACTCCTTTAAAGTTGCCATTGCTTAGTTTTTGATGATCCTCTGACTATCATGTGAAACGTAAATAATCCTCTCTCTTCTCTTTGAAAGAAGTGGCGCCTCCGGTTCTGGTGGCGACTGAGATATTATATTGGAGAACTAACTATATGTCTATATAACATACAGCTCAGTATATGATATTGTTATGCCATGTCTTTAGTTGTTCCTCTCTCTACACCACCCGCTTCTTTGATTGCATGCCATGTTTGTTTTATTGTTCTCAAATATCTCTTCGGACTTGTTTTCCTCTTTGGTTTTTTTAAAGTGTATGATATTTATATACGGTTGTTCTCATTAACTGTTCTCACAGGTGATCGGAATCGATCTTTTGTCCCAATCTTTACTACCGGCAATTGTTGAACTTGCTGAGGACAGGCATTGGAGGGTTCGATTGGCTATAATTGAATATATACCTCTTTTGGCAAGTCAGTTAGGTGTAGGGTTTTTCGATGATAAGCTTGGTGCCCTATGCATGCAATGGTTACAGGACAAGGTTTGTGCTTCTTTGCTTCTTATGCATATCAGGGAACATGATGTATTCTTTCCTGGGTTTATCAACTTATTTCACTGAGCTGATATTATCTCAAAACTGGGATTAATCGACTCTAGAGTTCATTCATGGTGTGTCTATAAATCTAAAGTATCAGAGTTTGATACTACATATATTTGGCCTTCGCTTCCAATTTTACATTTTGTAAATATCACCTCATTTCTCTGAAAAGACAAAAAGATGCTCTTATGTTATATGAAATCCTGTCTTCTTGGTCAACAACTGGGTAAGTGGTCAATGGCGCAGCCCAAAGCACAACTAATATGGGGATCCCGCAAGGGGTAGTACTTTCTTGATTTTGGTCTTGTTTGTTTTTCTATATATTTATATATTTATGTATACACTATATTATTGTGTCTGGCTATGTTTTGTTAGGTTTACTCCATTAGAGAGGCTGCTGCTAACAACCTGAAGCGCCTTGCAGAAGAATTTGGTGCTGATTGGGCGATGCAGCACATTGTTCCACAGGTACAAACTAATGTACTAGGAATGCAGATAAATGTTGTCAGATTTTCGGATTTATTTATCCGAGTTCTGTATTGCTTTGTTGGCAGGTCTTGGAAATGGTCAACAACCCGCATTACTTGTATCGCATGACCATTCTCAGTGCGATTTCTCTACTTGCTCCTGTTATGGGATCGGAAATTACTTGTTCTAAGTTGCTCCCTGTGGTCATTACTCTATCCAAGGACAGGTGATTACATTCTTGATGGTATTACTATTCCTTTTGTCTCATGAAAATTGCATCATTTCCTCTATGGAAGACAAGTAAAATTTATTTATTTACCCGTTTTAAGTATACAAATCAATGCTACTGAGTTGGGTCTTGTATTCTAGATATCAATAAACAGTTAATATACATTACTACAAAATCAGCCTTGTAGGATGTCAAATATGTCTAAGTAGACGGCTTTATAGGACTTGAAGTTTATTGGACTAAACAATTGTGCGTCCTATATAAAGGTTGTTAGGTGTCATGTCACATTTGAGAAATATGTTTTTGGTGCATTTGTTACTGAACATGTTTCGTTTTCAGAGTGGCGAATATCAGGTTTAATGTGGCGAAGGTGTTGCAATCTTTTATTACCATCGTTGATCAATCCGTAAGCAACTCTTTCATTATTTTGTTTGATTGATTACACACGCTATGCACGTATTATGAAGGGATGTTTTTATCCAGGTGGTGGAGAAAAGCATTCGGCCATGCCTGGTTGAGCTGGCAGAGGATCCAGATGTGGATGTCCGTTATTTTTCAAAACAAGCTCTTCAGGCTATCGATCAAGTGATGATGTCGACCTAACTTTGAATTTGATGTGTCGGTTGCTAGAATTGTTCTTCACTTTTGACTTGTATGGCCGTTGTTGTAATGTCAATGTGCCCCCTCCCCCTCCCCCTATACAAAGCACCAAACATAAATACCATTAGCCTCTCCCTTTTTTCACTTCATTTTGTTTTTTTTCTTCCTGATTTTATCAGACTCCGATGATTAAAGATCCTTGTTTTTGTCATTCAAACCATTGCTGTTCATTGTCATTGTTCTGTGGTTACTTGGCCTATATATATATATATATATAACCCTAGAGGAGCGTTCAAATAAAAACTTGCCCCATTTGTGTAAATCAATCTCATCCATTCATTTTCTTGATCAATGATTAAGATTAGTTTATTTTATTTTAGAAAATTAAAAATTAAAAAATTAAAAAATATTAAAAAATTATTTTATTTCAATATTAACGGCAAAATTGGTAAACAAAAATAAACCATTTTATAATGAAACCTTTTCACATTGAAATAGTTTCATGAACATTAATTTCATAAAGAACAAAATATAATATGTACCCGTTTCATCATACATTTATTTCATAAAGAACAAAATAAATTATGCACCAATTTCATTTTCATCCTACTAACTAAACGGATCAACTTCAATCACAAAGCAACGTGGATCACCATGAAACTAGATCATGAATCGATTAGAGCATCAACATTTTCACCATTATAAACCTATTTCATTAACATGTAAAATATGCCTAAAAGAAGCAAATAAACCATTTTACAATGAAACCTTTTCACATTGAAACAGTTTCATGAACATGGATGATTTTTTTCCTCCAACCTCAAATCAAGATTTCATTCCATAAGAAGCTAGAATCTTCATACCACGTTTCCAGATTCATTGAATAAC
>NC_037539.1:3720654-3722738 GCF_001531365.2 Cynara cardunculus var. scolymus
GAAACAATTTCACAACCATATATGAAACAACTTCATCAAAAAAAGTATTATATGAAACAATTTCACAAGATTAAACAATTTCATAAAAAAATTTCATAAGATTAAACAATGAAATCGACATATGAAGGTGGTTTGCACGGTTTACACAAATGAGGGCGGTTTTCATATGATCACTCCTCTCTCTCTATATATATATATATGGGTCAACAAATGATTCGTTCGAACACAACACCTTCTAATCAATATTCAAACAAATGATTCAAATTCAAGGAACTCAATATGAAAAGCAGAAAAATAACTAGAAAAAAGAAGTTGGAGGAAAGGTTTTGTTTGGTATTAGAGTACAACCACCATGTCACAAGTTACAAATGGAAATTGCTAAACTTCTAGAGGCCTTTTTATAAGCAAGGCTTCCTCCTTTTGCTGGACACACGCACATGCATGGCAACACTTTCCCGCTTTCAAATACCATCCAATTTCTCGTTTAGTATCACATGTGTATCATATATATATATAAAGAGAGAGAGAGGATATATTTCAAATGCAATCATGTCTATTTATACAACCTATACAACTCAATCAATTGAGATATCTATGAAACTGATAAGAGTTCATTTATTATGATTTAAATATTCATGAAAGATGACTATAATTCATTAATTATGATTAATACTTTAAAATGATGGATTAAATATATATATATTAAATAACATGATGAATTATAAATGGCCAAGAAAGAAACCAGTCAAAATCTAACATCATAAGCTTTCAACTTGGGATTTGATTGTTTTGAGTTTTTTCTACTCTCTTTAAAATGATGAATTAAATAAATATATGTTAAATAGACATGGTTGATAACTAATTAAACATCTTACTATCCTTCGGCTTCATTTTAAGATTTAACCGTATTTTTTTATATTTAATAATACTAGAAGCGTATTCGCGTAATGCAGCGAAATACATCGTGATTTTAATATTTCATTTTATTTTTTATATCAGTCGATGTTATAATATGTGTTAGTCCCGAAGGGAAAGACAATAAAAGAAAGTAATTGTAGAAGGGGAGGTTGAATACAATTACACAGACTATTTTCAACTTTTTAATTCTTATTGATTTATATCAAGAATTAATACACACAGAAATACAAAAGATTGTTGCGGAAGATAGGAAAGGAAAACCTAACCTAAACAATCTTACAAGGAGAAGAACTTTCAAGAACAACACAGAGAGTTCTTGAAAGGAAATGAAGAACACTAAGAATTTCTTCGCACACAGGAGAGCAAGGGAGTAGAAGAGAATAGCCGATTGCTTTGAGAGTGCACTAAGTAATCTTGCAAAAGGCAGTTGTGTGCATGGGAGATGCACACTGCCTTTTTATACTACCTTCAACATTTAATGCATGGGGACATTTGTCACTTGAGGATAAGAAGGCAGAGGTTGACTTGACCAATGTTGATATCTCATTTTCATCGTACACATCATGCATACAACACAGTTCATGCAGAGACAAACTTTGTAGAGATATGGTCAGTCTATAGGAAGATCTCCTTTGGATGGATATGTAGCTTCAAGCAGCTACACACAAATCTTCGGTCCATGATCTTCAATCTTGAGTCCATGAAGATTTTCAATCTTCGGTCTATGAAGATCTTCCTTCAATCGGCTTGTAGCTTCAAAATATTTTCAATATGCATTTCAGCTACTTCGGAGTTTTGGTGTGTATATTAGACAGTTGATCCACAACACCGCATTGGTGACCTTCTGTCTTCACATCGGCTAGTCTTCGATTTTGCCAATGGCTTTAAGTATGTACCAAGACACCAATTTACAAAGAACCAATAACTACTAAGTGTTGCTAAGGTAGATGAACATATCAGTGAGTCATCACCAAATCAAAAGGTGACCCAACAATATGGCTTTATGTGATTTTGAGAAAGCGATAATGTTTTTATTTTTGAATAAAATATATGTTTGAAGATATCATAAAAATTTGACAAAAATATATCGAATATTAGTATCAAATTAACTATTTGAAATTCCTCATTTTTTTGTGTAATTTTTTAATTCAATTTTTTTATAATTT
>NC_037539.1:3724508-3745142 GCF_001531365.2 Cynara cardunculus var. scolymus
CAATTTATTTTTGGTTTAATATTATAAATTTTATAAAGATAATAATTAAGTATTATGCTAGAATTTAATGATTATACTAATTATATTTTAGATTTTTTATATTTAAAATGAGATGTTTATCCTGTATTTGATTGTTTTTATCTGCAGTTAGTTACATGAATTCAGATATGGGATGAAATTGGATAGGGATGAAATCGTTTAGGGATGAACGAGTTTAAGAGTTTTAGCCAAATGCTTTATAAGATAGTATAGATAATATATTTAAAACAAACAATAAAAAAGTAACAAAAACAAACATAAGAAATTATATATGAACTTGCACATTCATGGACACATATTCCATGTGCACGAGTGTATTTTGTGCATAATGGACTTGTATAACGTTTATACACCCATTTTATCATCAATTTATAATTTTCTATGAATATATATATAGGGGAAGATCATTTTAAGAGAAGACAAGAAATTTCAATATCATATATGATTACACGTTGATATATAAGCTTAATCATATAACACATGTTGTAGTGACAACACATAAAAGCTTAATCATATATGATTAAACACCTAATGAAGTGTAATCTTTATGATATTGAAAACTCTCGTCTTTTCATAAAATATTTAACTTCTTTCACGATCCTTCCTCTGTGTGTGTGTGTGTATATATATATATATATATATATATATATATGACTTGAGATCATGTGAGATTAGACCGTGAGACCACATAAATAACACTAGACCTTAACAACAAAAGACAAAGAAGGTAAACAATCACAATGTTCTTGCTGTAAAGTTGCGGTGTTTCGTACATTCACAATGTTGTACTGTGAAACTTCAGTGTTATTTTGTGGTCTCACTGAAGTAGGCTGATCTCATGTGAATGCAAGATACATACATACATACATACATACATACATACATACATACATACATACGTACGTACATACATACATACATACATACATACATACACGTACGTACGTACGTACATACATACGTACATACATACATACGTACATACATACATACGTACATACATACGTACATACATACATACATACATACATACATACATACATACACATACACACATACGTACATACATACATACATACATACATACATACATACATACATACATACATACAGAGAACGTTTCAAATGCAATTCATCACATTTGTACAACCAATGCAACCCGATCAATTGAAATATTTATGGAAATGATGAGAGTTCATTTGTTATGATTTGAATATTTATGAAAGATGACTAGGGTTCATTAATTATGATCAATACTTTATATTAGAACACAATCTAAACTTTTATGAAATCACATATTTATCAAATTAAATGGACGGTTGAGATTGAGTTGTATTAGTTTCACAAATGTAAATGGTTGCATAATAACTCACTCACTCTCTCTCTCTCTCTCTCTCTCTCTCTATATATATATATATATATATATGGTTGGGTTCATCTGAGAAGAGAAATTATGGTGAGAAACATAAAAATAAATATTCACATTTGGATCAATCTCAATTGAATGTCAACACTAATGAGGTGCATCGAGATGCACATGACCAATTTTTTTTGAAGCGCAATTTATAGGTGGACATGAGATTAAAATGGATCATAGGTTTAGATCTATTTTTATGCTTCTCACCAAAACTTTTCTTCACACGAAATCCTTTAAAATGGCTGTTAGTTTCTCATCACCAAAAACCTCATCAAACCTGTAGTTTTATAGTTTGAATCATAAGAGAGAAATTAACCATTTAAAAGTATATATGAATATATATAATTTACAAGAGTTGTAATTAATTTATGGAGAGACATCATCTTCTATTCCTGTTAATGTTAATGTTAATGTTAATGAATGCTTTGATGTCAGCAATCATTTCCTG
Organism: Cynara cardunculus var. scolymus; assembly: GCF_001531365.2. Taxonomy (NCBI): domain Eukaryota; kingdom Viridiplantae; phylum Streptophyta; class Magnoliopsida; order Asterales; family Asteraceae; genus Cynara; species Cynara cardunculus. The sequence continues at coordinate 3,726,413 of NC_037539.1, forward strand.
AGTTCGCACTTGTGAAACTTGAGACTTGTCCAGAATCTGAAATGCATGACCAACACCTTTGTACACCACATCTTCTACTTCTATGCCTATATTCCTCAACAACCCACCAAATTCCATATTCCGATCTTTCAAAATGTCCATTTCTGATACACATACCATATACCTCATTCTTTCCCACTTCATTGACCTTTTTGCCCCTGGGTTGCACCATTCATGGTCCCGGTTTGCCCCCTTCGGTAACGATAGTCTCCAGTACGTGTCCGAGGCCTCCAAGTTGAGCGCAGACCCCGGTGGTTGGACCATGAACTTTTCGGAACTCATTCTTGCTTCTCCACCAAAAAAGGGTTGGATTAGAATGTTACCTTTCAAGATTAATGGTTTTAACTGTGCCCAATCGGCACCCAATCTTAACGTCACGTTATGTGCTATGTTGCCGCCAGCACTATCGCCACCCAAAAACACGCTTGAGAAATCGCAATAGTGGTTCAACCACCATTTGTTGGATGACGCGCTTAGAGCTTGTTGTTTCAGCCACATCAAAGCCTTTTGGCCGTCCTCATAGGCAGCCGGAAGAGGGTTCTCAGGGGCTAAACGGTAATCTACCGACATGATCACACAACCAACTTTAGTAGCTAAAATTGCGAGAAATTCGTGGTAACAACTCCATGCGGCCGAACCAACACAAAACCCTCCTCCATGGAAATAAACGAGTAAGGGAAGCTTCTCATTGCGTTTTGGAACATAAAAACGCGCCCAAACCTTTGTAAACTTGTCGATCACCAGATCCCTACATGTTACCCCTAGTTCAGGAGGTAACGTACACATGACACGTGGAACGATATGGGGTCTTTCCACGTGTCCGTCTTTGTAAACCCTAATTAGGCCACCAATTTCTTCAACTACAACCCTAGGGTTTTGAGTAGCCATTGGAAGGCTCAAAGTTGAGTCTAAGCTTATGATGCCCATTCTTCTTCTTCTCATAGCTTTGATAAATATACAGTAGTGATGAAATGAAGAGGTTGGGAAACCAAGATTCAAAAGTTGCAAAGCTTTTGTCCATTGCAACATCTATATAAAGGAAATCTCTACAAGGATAAGATTGGAATTCCACCCCTTGTGAGGGCATTGTCGGTATAATAAAAAATCAAATTTGCATGCCAAGCAAATTGGAAATTGCCAAGTACCTTCAAGAGTCAACTAGCTTTAATAGGAAAAAAGATATAAATTATTGGTGCATTCACACATTTAAAATATTTTAATCTCAAATTTAAAAAGATATGATGCATGATTTTGTAGTTGTATTAATTACTTATGAATTATGTGATACTTACATGGTAAGTGTTTATCAGTAAAATCTAATACTATTATTTACTTATTAGGTAAGATCTTAGTCCACCAAAACGATATCGTATGCAACAATTTATCCGGTAAACGCTTACCATAGTAAGAGTCGTCCCCCGCATTTATCGCCTAATACTTTTGGTCCTTGTCTTGCTCTTACCGGGTAAGATTCTTGGTCCTCACCATATTCATCCGGTGAGGTAACATGACTTGATAAGTGTTTACCCGGATAAACGTTTGGTAAACGGTCCCTAAGTTTTTGTTGACATCACATATATTCTATAAGAAGCTAAAAGAAATTCCCAAGGGTAATTGGGAATATTATGATGAAAATTCATCTAATGTTATTATAAGAGCTTGAATAGGTTTTTGTAGATGCATATGTTTTTAGAGTAAATTATAGAAATCGTGTTAGTTATGTAAGGGTAATTTAGTCAGTTTATATCCTTCTTTTACACTTTTTATTGTAAAGTTGTGTAAAGCATCTAAGAAAAAATCCTTCATCAAGACATCATCATCATCAATAACATCATCATTAAGAATATATATCATCACCAAAACTTGTGCAAATTCATTTCAAATATTTGTAACACAAAACCCTAAAACCAAAACCATGCATTTATCTTTTCTTTTCGTTGATCAGATGTGCAGTAAAAGAGAATGGCGGTGGGATTAGGGACTAAACTTGCGGATGATATGAAATTTTTGGAGTTAGATACTAAATTTATGGGGTGATAAACGATTATAAAACATGTACTTAAAATGTTGTGACATATTTTGTATATAAAAAAGATGGAAAATTAATGATGATTATATATGTAGACATAAAAACATAAAAAGAAAAGAGAGGAAGAAGTGTGTCCAAATGCATGTAATTGAGAAACCAAGTGGGGTTTTTGATGGTTGACAAAAGGGTACCAAAAAGAGAATAAAACAAGAAAGAATGAGAGTGAGTTGAAAATAATTGGGGGCCTAACTTCAGGTTGTCCCCCAATAACATCCACTTTAACCAACCCTAACTCCATTAATGGCACTCTCCTCTTCTAGATTCTTTCTCTTTTATGTGTGGACTCTCTCCACACACCTCACACCACCTTTATATTTGTTTCACAACATTTTAAATGATTTAAGTATTTAAACTGTTTTATGAATTTAGGGTTTTTTTTTAAATCAGTTAAATACATCCTTGTAACATGTAAAAACATGTTAACTTGACAAACTATCTAATTTTAAATGATTAAGTTCTTATGTTTTTAGCAAATAAATCCTTAAAATGATTCCTCATATTCACAACAAAGTATAAGGAACCAATTAAACAGAAAAAGTTATAACGTTTATTAATTTTGAAACATATAAAAGTTATGCCGAAAGCATAAATAGATGCATACAAAAACATTTATACATACAAAAATTAAGTTAATGAACTTAATTTATGCTTAAAGCATAACTTTTGTATGCTCTAGAATTAGAAAAGCAAATGATGTAATTATTCTCTGGTTAATTGGTTTATTGTATTTTGTTATTGGTGAGAGAAATTGTATATATATTTTTGTTCAAACTAGATTTATTTGTTCAAAATTAAGTTCATGATTTTTAAAAAAAAAATGAAGTTTGCGATTTATTTGTTCAAATGAGTTTAAGAATTTATTTGGTAAAAAAATTTAGGAGAAAAAACTGGGATTTATTTGTTAAAAAGATATGAGACTTTATCATTCAACAACAGATAATTTGTTGTTTTCTTTTGGATTTTTCCCAAATTTTATAGGTTACAAGGATGCATTTAATCGGTTGTAGAAAGTTTAAGGGTTTTGTCATTCAAAAAAGTAGTTTAAGGACATAATAGTTCAAAATCAGATAGTTTGTTAGTTTTTCTAGACTTTTCCTTATTTCATTTTCAAACCATCAAATTTAACTTTTTTTTAGAAATGTTTCTTTCTCTCTCTCTCTCTCTCTCACACACACATACACAAATATATATATATATATATATATATATATCTACATATATATATATATATATATATGTAGAGATTTCTTCTTATGTTTCTTACCTTCACCCTCCTCACCGGAACCCAACNAACCATATATATATATATATATATATGGTTGGGTTCCGGTGAGGAGGGTGAAGGTAAGAAACATAAGAAGAAATCTCTACTCTTGGATGAACATTAGAATGAGTTATAACAGATCAATCCCCTTATCAATCACGAATCATGAGTGGATTTGGAATTAAAGGTAATCAATGGTCCAGATCCCTTATTACGCTTCTTATCTTAACTCTCTTTCTCACACGATCATTCGTATATATATATATATATATAAAAGATCTAAATCCTTGATCATTTTTAATCTCAAATTCACCCATGAATCATGCTTGATATGTGGATTCATCCTCTACATCTCATTTTAATATGGATTCAAGGGTGGAGATCCTTTTTTGCGCTTCTCACATTAACTCTTCTTCTCACCGGAAGCCAATATATATATATATATATATATATATATATATATTTTAAAGATGTATAGTATAAAATTTATAAAATAAAAGTGTAAAATATTCAAAATACCCTCATGTCATGACACCATAATGATATTTTTTAATTAAGGCAGTTAGCAGAAGGTAATAAATTAAGACTACATTGATAGTCTTGTAATGATTTCCTGGTCGACGAAAGAGCTTTACAAATAATATTGTCATGCTTGTAATTATTTCGTTTGAGGGATTTGATATGTTACTTTCACCTAACCATAAGGACGTAAATTATTCTTTTCTTTAATAATAGACTTTAATAAGCAATCTAAGGTTCAAATCAAATGAGGAAAAAAAATCTCCTTGTGGCCAGAGAGGTTCAAATTTGGTGACTTCGGGCTATCTGCAAAGCAGGTGATCGCTCAGGATTAATCGGCTCGAAATAACGGATTGGATATCTAGGTTAATAAAAAAAAATAGACATTTGACATTTTTCTTTCTACATGATCACCCATTTTGCAAAACATAATGTTTTTTATACATTTTTATTATGATGGTTTTTTTAAGAACTTTCAAGTATAGACGATCGTCCATAAACTCCTTCTAGAACGTTAATGATTAACTGTTTGAATAACTAGTTTTTTTATGATAAATAAAATCACAGTTTCTATAAAATCTAAAAAAAAAATACAATTGAAAGGGTTGTTCTCAGAACGTCAAGTACGACACATTTTGTAAATTTTATATTTTATCCAAAACTGTTTATTTATTATTTTATATTATTTTTTGTGTTTTGAAAAGATAGTTTTATTTGTTTGAAAGAACCATCACAATTAAGTAAATCGAAGTTCAATCCCTTCATACTATTTTAAAGCACAAGAATGATGTCTGATTGGTTTGAGCTTGGTTCCAAAGGTCAAAAGTACCAGGAGATCTCAAGTTCAAATCTAAAGATGAATAAAAATCCCCTTGTGGCCACGGAGGTTCAAATGTGGTGACTCCGGGATATCTGCAAAACATGTGGTCGCACTAAAATTAGTCGACTCGCATAGCGGATTAGATATTCAAGTTAATAATAATAATAATAAAAAACAATGACACAAGGTTCCTATTGGTATGATATTGATCAACTTCTTTTCATGTTTATTTGTTTGCTTAAATAATAAGAATTCTTTTTGATTGACCAATTTCATTTTTTTATTATGCTTAATCTTCGTACATGTAAATATATTTGTTTGAAAGTACATTACCCATAACAAGAATCAAGACAAAGTACGTTACTTTTTCATACAATTTTTCCCATTTAAAATGAGTATATATCATTATTTTTGAGTTAGAAAAAGAAAACTTTTCTGAACCTAATATTGGCTTTGGCATATATGATGTGAATGTATGTTGACTAATGTTGCATGGTTTGAGGGCATCCATGGAAAATGCTCTCTTGGAATATCTACACATCTTTTTATTCCATATCCATTGTAAACATTTGACCAATATTGAGGGGTTCAGTTTATAGTCAAATGCTTGTTGTTTTAGTATTTTAAAAATTATATTCAAAAGCCAAAAGAAAAATAATAATAAATTATATTCAAAAGCCAAAAGAAAAAGAAAAATAATAATAATAATTATTTTATTTGATAATTTTATTTATAATTTATTAAACAATACATCAACCTAAACCTAATTGAATCCAACTTTTTGAATTTATTTTGTTTTTTCTTTTGGGGTTAAAATATTATTTATAGGTGTCTAAAAAGGAGAAATCTGAATTATAAATTCAAACATGTATCATGTGATATTAATGTTTTAAAACTTGAATTATTTATTAATTATTTAGGTTGATTAATGAAACAATGTGGTAGTCATCTATTATGTCACCACTAGCCATTTTAATCTATATTTAGCATGGTAATTAAGGTAAATATATAAACATTATTATTTTCTACGAAATAAAGAACGAAATAAACGGGATGTTCTAATTAGTACCGTTTTTGGTTATTCGGGAAACGATCAAAACGTGGAATTTGAAACTCATCTATGTCGACATATAACGAACTTTCTTAGACATTTCTTCAAATATTCCATCTTTTATTTCAACAAAGAATATATGATGGATATGAGGAATATAATCCATTCAACTTCACTTCAAAACAAAATTTTGATCTTCATATCTATCTATAGAATTTAAATTTAATTAATTCAACATTTTCTACATAACCCAGATTATCAACTTATCTATATTATATTATAAAGCATTTGACAAAAACTTTTAAAAATTATTTTTTATGCATGAAGTACTGTTTATTGATGCATATTACTTAAAATTCAAGATTACAAGTAATTTTGCGTAAGTACAATTTATTAAAGCTCCATTTTTAAATTTGTGTAATTAACTGCAGATAAACATAATCAAATACAAGATAAACATTCATTTTAAACATGAAAAATCTAAAATAAAAAATTAAGATAACCATTGAGTTCTAATAGAATGTTTAATTATTATTCTTATAAAAAATTATATTTTTAAACCAAAAATAAATTACTTTGTAATTAAATTATAATAAAAAATTGAATTAAAGAATTTACACCAAAAAAACGAGAACTATTAAATAATTAATTTGATACTAATATTGATTTATGTTTTTCAAGTTTATATTTCATTCAAAAATAAAAAACATTATCGTTTTCTCAAAACCAAATAAAATCGTATTATATCAATAGAGACAAAGAATAAAAACTAAAAATTAAATCAAGATTTATCTCGTTGCAATTGCATGAGTATCTTAAATAATATAAATATATTTTGAAATTAGTTATGAAATTGCACCTGTTAAAGTAGGATATCTAGTGAAGCCCAAAAAGCCGATAAGCCGACTACACCTTAAGGGCTGGGCCACTAATGGACTTGTTTGTTCTACTATTAATTATTGTGTATGGTTCTGTTCTGTGTTATCGAATTTTAAATTTAAGTTTTAATAATTACTAATGATGGAATATAAAAATAAAAACTGTAAATTATTGAAATTAAAACTGATTTTTTATATTTGGTGTCAAAACGTCCGAAACTCCCTTGCATATGTCATTGCAAGAAATCTCCATGAAAAGAGAAATCGATCTGGAATGGTAAAATAACGAGTTACTGTAACTATTTTGTAAGTAATCTTTATTTTATAGTTAATTTTTACTTGACTTTATAATTAATTTATTTTTATTTTATATTATGATAATTAATTTATGCTACCAGTTTCGTCATATATGAGATTCATGTCTTATCGCAAAGAAAGAGGGCATATTCTGATCAATGACGATACCCCTCTCAAGGAAGAAGTCAAGAACAACTACGTGTACCAACTATAATCGACAAGTAACACAATTGACGATAAGAATACACATCTCCTGTATTACAATCACCCCAACTTATTTTCGTTCCCCGAGCTTTTAGAAATGTCATATATATTATTTAATACTGTAAATTGTATTGATTGGTTCAACCATCTCAAACTTCTGAATGGCTAAACCATATTAGGTGTAACTCCAACAAGACTTATGAATCGTATTTGTTGTTGTAAAATAGCGTGGATGTAGCATAAATAATTAAGTTAAGCCTTTTATTGAACACAATGACTTTACTTTTGAGATTTAATCAATCATTTATTCACATTCCATTTTGGAGACAATTCAGCTCGTTACGGAGACCTCACAAAGAACTTAACAAATATTTACACAAATAAAATATGAAATCATTACAAGCAAATTGGTTACGGGACGTCAAAAATATTTCATTATTATAATAGATTGTTTTATTGGACTCAAGTTTATATAACTGAACAATCATGTGTCATATTGAAAAATATTGCAATAAGTTGATAAAACGCTTCAGGTATCGTAACAAGTTTTTTAAGACATTTTGACATATGAAGTTATATTAGTATTTTAGTATGACAATAACTGAAAAAATGTCTTACAAAAAGATATGTTCATCGAAATTTCTCAAAAGTATACGTGTGCGTATAAAAATATTGTTTTTATAAGAAAAAGACAAAAAAATAGGAAAAATGATTAAAATGGTTCTTTTTTTACAGAGTTAACGGAAACGTTAGTCAGAGGAATCATAACCAAGACAAATTGAATATAACAAGGACCAAATCCACAACAAACATACCATAGGAACTCTAGTTAAAGAAAATCAAAAAAAGGGGACCAAATCCACAATTAGGCATGGTAATGGGCGAGTACTGGGACGGGGGGAATTTGATCGCATTCCCATCCCCATCCCAACGAGGAATGGAGATTTTTTTCCCCGTTTGTGTAAGTTTTTTAAACCAAATGTGTGAGACGTCACACATGTTTAAATATCACATTTTTTCAATAAATTTAAAATAAAAAAAATGTAATTTAATACAAATAATATACAACATCAAATAATAATTACTAAATCGAAAACCAAAAAAAAAAAAAATTTAATATAAAAAGAATTAACGTCACATATACTAAAACATAATATCAAAACCACATCTAGTAATATCTAAAATATATTAATATAGAAATTACCATATTTAATATAAATAAATAATATGTGATAGAATTTATTAATTAATATATACGAATACGGGGTGAAAAATGCAATACCCATCCCTATCCCAATTTAAACCAAATGGAGATCTCCGTCCCGTTTTCGAGACCTGGGTTAATGGAAAATCCCCGCCCTCAACTGGGGCGGTAGACCGAGTTCCCCCAACAAGTCGGCCAATTCCCATGCTATCCACAAATTCACTCTTTTTTCCCTTTTTTTCATATTGGAAGGCAATAAGTCAACACCAAATAGAACCTAGAATCTGGATAGATACTCGTGTTTAACGTAGGAGAAGAAAGCCAATAAACTGGTCAATGTTAGATTAATAAATTAAATAAACAATTTCCATTTTTTAAATTATTATACTCTATTTTTCCTTTTAAATGCTGAAATTAAGTTTATGTATTTATGATACTCATTTTTAGTCTATAGAAGCCTTTCATCTTTTTATCATCAAATCTTACAATTAATTAATATATACATTTTCATCATAAAAAAAACATATACTTTAATTAAAATATTGAAATATCAATCAAATCTTAAAATACCCCCGAAAAAATGATTAAATAAGATCAATGTCACGAAATCTTAATATATACAGATGAAAATTAAAATATATTAAGAAAAAAAGAAATTATTACATATAAAAAATGTATTTAATTTTGCTTTGTGAGAAAAGAAATTAATAGTATGCATTAAAATTAATAATACTTAACTGATGCCAATGAAGTAAGAAAACATTAATTGATACATGAATTGTGTGTACACATAAAATGCCAAGTGACATATCATAAATGTCCAACCATTCAACAATTTGAAGGTCCAGAACACCATTCAACATTCATTTCCCCTATGAAAACTAATCAAAACCTTGAACCCTAGCTACACATCTTCCCTATTTAAATCCCCAATCCTGTTTGCTCAAAATCAACCCTCATCACCATCTCAAAAGGTATATATCATGGACATGATCAACGTAAACGGTCCCCAAGAACTCGATCATTTCAACGACGACTATGATGATTTTTACGCTGAACTTGAAAGACAGGTGTTGACACTGATAGACGATCGTCATGACCAAAGAGGGTTAACCTTGTTGGAAAATACTACCAAGAAGCATTCGAGCTCTGCATGGACCACAAAACGGAGAACGAACAGTATCTTGAAGCAAACTAGTAATTATTTTTATTGGAACGATGGTGATGAAGGTGGTTTAGTACCTTCTTGGATTGCAAGCTTATGGGAAAACAACAACAAAGGAACAGGGACAGGGGTTTTTATTCCTCGTAATGTCATCTCTAGAAGTAAAAATAAACCAAGTAAGTTCATATTTATTTATTTATTTATTTTTCACTATAAATTAAATTTATTAATGCATTTATTTATTTGCAGGAAGGAAAAGCTATAATAAGGGAACAGTGTACAAGGCTGTTGGAAATTGAGAAATATTTTTATTTAATTAATATTGCAAAAATAATGTTTTTACCCTCTTTTTGTTGAAGCCACATATAACATTTGATCAAAGTATAAGTAGAGCACATGCTTTATTTGTTTACTTGTATTATATTTTAACCATTTCTTTTTGTTTAGCCGAATATTATTTTAGAGATGTTACATCAAACAAAATATCCAAAAACCAAATACTCAATTGTACAGGGACGCGCACATGACACGAGAACCATTTGTAGCCAAGAAAGTGACATGAGCGATGACTTCGATTATTTGTATTACGAGCTTGAAACCTTGACGTTAATAGATGACTATGAGAAGAAATATTTTGTTTCGATAGTAAGACCTCTAAACAATTGACTCCTATGTGGTTCAGTGAGAGTTACGAGTTTAATACCTATTTGGCTCTTGAACTTGTCGAAAAATACGGAGAATGAAGTTTTCGTTTTAAATTTTCATACAATCAGTACTAGAAAAGAAAACAAAACAAAACAAACCAAGTACGTAGTTTTTTTTTTTATAAAATGGTTTTTGTCATTCTAAAGTAGTATTTTTGTACATATGTGATATATTACATTCATGAATTATGAAGGGAAAGCGAAAACATAGGAAAGAACAATTGGTCACTTAAAGAGAAGACACCATTCGAATTTGTATGTTAAAATGGTAGAATTTTTGTTAAAACATTTCTCCAGCAAATGAGGAGAAACTTTTTATCCGATTAACACTTACGTTTGTAAAAGACATTTACAAACAATTCATTTTGATGATAAAAATATTAACCTAAAGATAATTGAGAGTGTTAACCAGAGGCAAACCCAATTTTTTTTTAAAGTGGTGACACAATTTGACTATAAAAAATTTCTAATTATTTTTTCACAATATTAGTATAAATATATTGATTGGTTTTTTGTTACATAGATAAAACCCGTGTTCAAGTATGGTCTACATATATATTTTTAAACACACAAAAGTTATATGCATATATATATATATATATATATATATGTATGTATGTATGTATATGTATATGTATGTATGTATGTATAAATACCAAAGTTTGAGCTAAAAAACAACAAATTCAACAACTATGTGACTCAAATCTAGGTCTTTTGTACAAAGGTAAAAACATTTATCTTTTTAGCCATTAAAATCTTGTATTAACATTTCATTGTCAAAAACTATATATGGTGGCAGGGCCATAGCGGCTTTTAGATTCAAATAGCGTATTTGCACTTTTAGAGACATATGTTACCTGCAGTTCAACTAGTTATCACTTTGTGCTACTAACCTTAACATTTCTTTTAGGGGTCGTTTATCAAACTCTTACCCGGATAAGCATTTACCAATTTACATTAACTTACTGAATGAATATGACAAAGACCAAGAATCTTACCCGGTAAGTAAGACTAATGACTTTTACCATGGTTACTGCTTACCGGGTGAATTGTTGCATAAGATGCAGTTTTTGTTGACTAAAATCTTACCTGGTAAATAAGTGATAATGTTGAATTTTACCAATAAATACTTATTGGGTAAATGTTTGGTAAATGAGCCCTTAGGCTTTTTTTTTTTATTTTTTTGTCATTTTTCTTCATTTTTTTCTTTATCATCCATTTCCACCCACTACATATTAAATTAGACTAAATTACAAATTTCATCCATGTGGTTATTAAAAATATTAGATCGGACCTTCCAAACGAAATAATTATATGTATGGTCACCATAGTTTCATCTTTGTTATGGATTGAGTCCCTTACTTTAACTCCACTAACCGGTGCTCCACTAAGTCAAGGCTAATATTGTCCTTTTACAATTTTCTTTTATTTTATTTTTTAAAACTAAACTTATTATACTTAATCGTCATTATCATCAGAACCGAGTCATTTAGATAAATGATCTTAAATAAATTTTTAATTAAATTCATAACCTTCTGTCTTATGTAAGAAAAAATAGATTTATAATCGTGAGAAAGTTATGGATTTAATTAAAATTCATTGCATACAGACTCAATGAACTATGGATCTACAGTCTTCTCGCTACAATTTTCTCCGAACTGGGTTTTTTTTATGTTTTTTTTCCAGTTCGAGTTCCAGATCCAAATCGATAAATTTCTGGGTTTTGGCATCTCGATCTTCGCACATCGATCAATCAAAACCGCTCAATCTTCTCTTTTACCTTCAACTTTATGCTGTAATATCGTCGGAGTTGGATCGAGGGGGAAATTGCCGGCTGGTGTTCATTCAGAGAGAGAAGAACATAGACCAAACTCTTCCCCCTTGTCTGCTACAAATATAATATGGTTGTGAAATTTTTGATTAATATATGTACATTAGACATCAAACCAACCTGTAATTAGTTATATTCAAAATCATATTACAATTTCAATAGTACTTTTACTTTCTTATTTTCATGAAATATCGACTTTTCTTCAAGTTTATTAGTCTTTTTTGTATGTTCTCGTTTTGATTTTATTTCGTTTAAACAAAAATTTTAACTGGATTATAAAATGATGTAACAACGATTCAACCCGACCAATCCAACTCAATCCAAACAGTTTAAGGTTAGGTTGAGTTGTAGTTTTGATTGAGATTTTTCAAACCATAGATATTGAGCTGAGTTGTTCACATGCCTTCAACCCAACCAACCCAACTCATGTATAGCCCTATCTCTATCGGCTTCTTTATTTTCAAGATTACAACATAAATTATTAAAAATATTCTATACAATTTATAAAATATTATTTTCTCTTTCTTGAACATTTAATTTCAACATTTCTAACTGGTATGAATAATAATAAAATAATTTTTTTTCTAAGTAATCATTTTTTAATATTTAAAGAATTTCATCGTTTCTCATATTTTCTTTATTTTAAATAAGACGATAAATCTCCGTTTAAAAGAATATATGTGAAGAACTCTTTAAAGTAAGGTCAAAAGTTTTCAAAATAGGACTCTAATATGACTTTTTTGGACTTAGAGAATGAATTTAATTGCACATTGAATTCAAAAGTAAATGATTCCCCAATTCAATGTTGAATTATTATAATATTGTGTTTAATTATGTGTAATAAATACATTAATTGTATAAGCCTGCGAAATGAATGGATGTGATCAAACACTAAATTCCAAATCACCAAATCCCGAGAAGAAAGGTTAATGTACGAGTAAAATTCAATCCAATTCAAAGAATTAATTAATATTATACACCGAATCTTTAAAAAAAACAAATTAACATTCTTTTCATTCGTACCAAAATTATATAAATTTTAGGTTACATAGCTGAAGATCCTCATCCTCAGTTAAAAATGGACACAAACAAAAAACTATCCATGGGAGATGAATTTGATTCTTTGTATTACGAGATTGAACTTGACATCGATAGGCGATAGGAAGAGTTTGTTGGGAGTACAAACTCCGAACAATCGGCTCCTATGTGGATGAATAGACAAAGGTTCATGATGGGACAACAAATTGGGAGCTATTTTTGTTGGAAACAATATAACAAGAATGCTATGAATTCGGCACCTCTTTGGCTTTAAAATATGTAGAAAATATCTAGAAATTTAAGTCGTTCAATATATTGAAGTTTATTAAATTTCTTTGATTTAAAAAAAAATATTTGTTCGAGCAGAAAATTCAACGACTTATTTGTCGATAAAAATGTAATCACTTAAATTATTACTCACTTCTTAATTTATTTGTAATTTTGAATTTTAAAATATTTATTTAATAAAATATTTTTAAGACCCATTAAAAATAATCTCGTAGAATATATATATAGATAAATATTTAAAATCACCGATTTATACCCTCCGGCATGAATGCATGCATGTATACCAAGTGTACAAGCCAGAGTACTCCAGCCGGCGGACACCGGACCGACATTAAAATCCTTCTCATAATACTACACTATAATATATATATATATATATATATGTATGTATGTATATGTGTGTGTGTTCACACACAGAGACACACGCGTATGTATATTATATATATATATATATATATATATTTCCATGCAGCAGCAGCAGGCCGACATCCACCGCTTCTCTTTAAAAAACGTTATTGTCATATCACTGTTCTAATTTTTATTTTATTCGTTTGATTATTTCCAGGTGGAATCCGTCCATAATACAGACATATTCTTGTGTAAATATATATTCTTCCATTTGGAAGCTGAAATATATATGATTCAGTGTGTTGACCTTGACCATAATCAAGATCCATTCAATCATCCTCCATCCTATATATATGTATACCTCTCACCAATTTAAAACACCATCTCATCGCTCTTAATATATATATCTAACCATCAATCTTAGCTATAAACTCTACCAGCAAGATCTATATATATAGAATGAACATGGATTATAGTCATCATCATCGGGCAAACATGATGGATGCCGAGGACGATGCTGCTTTCTATGCAGAGCTCACAAGACAGATATTGCTTCTTATGGATGAAGATCATGAGGAAACTTATTCAAGAAACGGTGAGTCGCAGTTTCAGAGGAGATCGGTGGTTGGTGGTAGTTCTGAATCATCAGTGACGCGGTCCGGAGGCAACTACTTTAGTTGGTGGGATGATCAGGGTGGGAGTAGTCCGCCTAGTTGGATGGAGAGGTTGTGGAGTAAGGGGTCTGGGACTGGTGTTTTCATACCACGGGTGGTGGCCGCCGGAAAATCCAGAAGAAGAAGACATAATAAAACAAAGAAGAACACCAACATCGAGGGAGGAAGAATATTGCATTCTTCAACTGCTGGGCACAAGATAATTCATGGTTGATTTTTATAATATTATATAGTTGTGTAAGTTAGATTATTGATGATTCATTTTCTGGATAATCGAAGATGCGATAACACATGACTTTCTCAAATATGTCGTCAAACTCATGGTTGTAGATTTTTTTAGACCAAGTTTTTCAGTATAAAATGATGGATTGATTGGGTTATTGTATTATAATATATCTCAAAAACCGAATATTTGATTTGCAAAGGAGTAAATGAGTATTTTTTGCAGATATATTATTTTTATTTGAAAGCTAGTAGCTTATAAATGTTCAAATAATAATTATAAAAAGCGATATACACGTTCCATAATAAAATATTGGCAGAAATAAATTGCAAAAGGTAGCAATGGATATATATATATATATATATATAGATCTTGAAATTTCTTATTTTCTTTATTAATGGTGTGATTGGATATGTGAAATCTTTCCAAATTTGAGCACCCTCAACGGTGCTCTGCTATTTGAGAGGTGTTTATGATATGATGGCTTTGCATTTAGTTAGTCAAAAGTTGGATTCCAAGATTTAAAAAAGAAAACAATTAAAAAAAAATTAAACATATATATATATATAAACACGTGGTCAAATTAGTGATTAGAGATGGATAAGAAGTAATTAAATAAATGCAGGTGTAACAAGACTTGAATTTGAATAGTAGAAGTAATGAGGTAGTGGGATATTTTGTGTGCTAATTGTTTGACTTATTCGGTATCTTCTATTTTCTTAACCTTTCATCGACTTCACCCTCCATCTCTCCTCATAATATTGCTTTCAAACCTAATCAATATTTTATATTGCTTTCAAACCTAAGTTTAGTAATTTCAGTTAAACGCACAACCGAATATGAGATTCAAAGTAACAAAAGGAGCCGTCAAACACGACCAAAACTGCGAGGTGCATTAATAAAGCAAAAGATTACAAATTAAAACAAGGTATGATGCTAAACCTCTCCATTGCAGGGTAGGGTACGTGAAGAGGAACATGATGTGTTTAGTCGAGGGTAGGTGTAAGTAAACTACAGATCCTGTGAACTACATCCCTTACGAAGTCTACTTGAAACCTACATGATAGAAACGAACTTGTACATCGGCAAACAAAAGATTCGCAGTAAGCGACTTTTGCTTGAAAACGACATCATTGGAGAGCTTCCGAACCATATAACACGGAATTCAAAACGTACCCATAAACCAAATATAAACATAAGTGACCTAAAAAAAACAGATGCTACAAAATGAAACCTAAATTGAAATCCTTCATTTTTGTTTTTTTGGATATATTGTGATGATCCAACAACAAAAATCTCAATAAGAAGTCTATAAGTAGATTATTAATGCTCTACGGTTATTCGATATGGGCTCGATTAGCTTAATTGGGAGCTTTTGTGTATTTTTTTTAGATATTCATGGTTGCTTCATGAGTGTTTTTCAACTTATACATCTTTTCAACAAAATTCATTTAGAAAAAGAAAATTATATACGAGGGTCTTCATTTGAGAACCTATAAAATTGTGATAACCTTGAGAACTAGTGTATCATGTGCTATTTTACATGATTTTTTTTTCCATATACGTTTTAAATTTAGCGTGGTGATTAACATATATTTGTTACACAATATGAACATTTTTTACGTGTTTGTGAAACAAAAAAATACAACTGAAAAATCTCACAATGTAAATTGAATACATATGAAACAAATATATATATGTTAATCAATATAATAATTCTAGCATTAGACGGTAATACATTGCAATAATAGTTCTCACTGTTATCACTAAGGTGGTGTTTGTCTTTTGAAAAAAGCTCTTATTTTACCACTTATGTCTGATTCGATCAGACATAAGGCAATTCAGACCGTTTGTTTTTTTATTCATTCCAGAGCCACTTATCCCTTATTTTTCTCTTAAAAATTAAGTGATAACCTAATCACTTATTTTCCTCTTAATCCTGAAGACTATCCAGAAAACCGATTTCTACTTCATCATTTGATCGACTTCACCCTCTCAATCGATCGACTTCACCCTCCACCGATCGACTTCACCCTCTCAATCGATCGACTTCACCCTCCTCACTGTCTCAATCGATCGACTTCACCCTCCATCGATCGACTTCACCCTCCATCGCCTCTGGTGGCTTCAAATCAGATCCAAATCAATAGGGTTTTCTTCCCTGTGGGTCGTCACCATTGTGTGTTTTCGTTCCTGTGCAAACCAATAGTTTTGCATCATTATCCTCGTGAATCAAGGTATTTTCGTTCCTGTGCAAACTAGTAGTTGTGCACCATTATCCTCATGAATCAAGGTATTTTCGTCCCTGTAGTTTTCGTCACTATAGTTTTCGTCACTATAGTTTTCATCACAATGGAGATTTTCTTCGATTTTAGAGGTGGATTTAAGGCGTTAGATTTTAGAGAAGGAATGGTGGTGGACGGTGGTTGATGGTGGTGGGATGAGGGTGGAGATTGAGGATGGAAGGCTTAATCTGGAAGAGAAAGAAGAATTAAAAGAATCTTGGGAACATAAATAGAAGTGAAATCAGATATTATATATATTCATATGTTTGTTGGTTACAAAAGCAAACTATTAATTCAAATTTCCGACTTCAGACGTTTGTTAGTTTACTTACCGGGTAAGACTCGAGATTTTTACTTTCGTTCTTACCGGGTAAGACTCGAGATTCTTGCTTTCGTTCTTACCGGGTAAGACTCGAGATTCTTGCTTTCGTTCTTACCGGGTAAGANCTTTCGTTCTTACCGGGTAAGACTCGAGATTCTTGCTTTCGTTCTTACCGGGTAAGACTCGAGATTCTTGCTTTCGTTCTTACCGGGTAAGATTCTTAGTCTCTACCATATTCATCCGGTAAAGTAAATTGATTTGATAAGCGTTTTTACAGATAAGCATTTGATAAACGACACCTAAATTTATATATGAAAAGTTGCAATTTAATGATCATATGTTGATAACGTGTTGCGGTTTTGTCAAGTAATACAACTTGGCTTGTTTTTCCATCACTTGTGCGACCAAATAAGTGTCTGTGTCAACTTTCTCCACTTTTTCGTTTTAACTACGCATTCCCACGGGTCTATACAATATTATAATATATATATATATTGGGTCCCGATTAAAAAGAAAGTTAAGGTAAAAAGCGTAAGAAGGGATCTTTACTCTTGGATGTACATTCGGGTGAGATGTATCGAGATGAGATGCACCAAATCAATGTATGAAGCGCGATTTATGTGGGTTTAAGATAAAAAATGATCAAGGGTCTAGATCATTTCTTACGCTTCTCATCTTAACTCTCCTCCACACACACATAAATATATATATATATATATATATATATATATATATATATATATATATACAGGGACGGACCCAAAAAAAATTTTAAACGGTGGCACCATTTGACCATAAGAAAAAAAAATATAGGAATTTTTTTTTTCAAACGATGACACCATTCGACTATAGGAAACAAATATACGGATTTTTTTTTTCAAACGGTGGCACCGTTTGACTAAGAAAATGACGCTAACATGATTAGGACTTGAGTGTGGGGTGGAATAAAAGCCTTGCAAACCAACTCTACCAAATAAAACTTGTTCTCATTGTAGTTTCAAAATATATACGGTGGCACACAACAAATTAATACGATTGCACCGTTCACGAAACCTAAATTTTTTACCCTTTGGCGAAGAAACGATACGGTGGCACATGCCACCCATGGCACTTAACTAGGTCCATCTATATATATATATATATATATATATATATATAGGTGGAGGTTCAAACGAGAACCCCTGTGATTTACGAAAATGCGAGAACAATCTAATAACCTCAAACTTTTTTAATTAATAAATTAACTTATATTAAATATAAATAAATTAATAAGGGCAGTAATGTAATTAATTTATTTTATTTTATTTTAATTAGTCATAATTATCCCTTTTTTCCTGCACGTTCTTTTCCACTCTTTCCTCTCCCCTTGTGATAATTGTGTGATTGTGTAACCATAACCTGTCGAAACCATGATCAATCAAGTGTAACCATAACCTATCGAAACCATGAGTAATCGTTGTGATAAATGTGTGATTGTCTAACCCTAA
>NC_037539.1:3745782-3758058 GCF_001531365.2 Cynara cardunculus var. scolymus
TATATATATATATATATATATATATATATATATATATATATATATATATATCTTCCTTGTTTTGTAGTTTTGATGCAGGCCGGCCGACATCCAGCGTGTCTCATATATGTGGGCCGTGGTTCACACACTTTGAACTCCTACAACTTGAAACATTAATTAATGTCATCATCTCACTCGTTTTTTTTAATTACTTCCTTGACCTTTCATTTGTTTCCATTCATTTCTTTTTGATTATTTCAAGCTGAATTTATAACGACATATTCTTGGGGGATATTTACTTGCATTTGAAATTATCTCTTAATGTGATTCAATTGACTTTGATCTTTGCTAATTCATCAAGATTCATTCAATTTCGATCTTCCATCAATGTATCATTGTTTCTGGTTGGTTGGTTGTATATATATATATGCCCCCACCAATGAATTAACATCTATTCCACTAATATCTCTCTCATCCGTTATTAATATTCTACTCATCTCTACCACCAATATTATGAACTTGGATTACGCTTATTATCATTCGATCGTGCGGGGTCAAGGGTCTTTCTGTTGTTGAAATCGATCTTTAAGATTGTTACAGATTCCACAAGCTGTGTCAGCACTTGTTGAAATTTCTTTTGGTACAAAGTTTAATAGCGCCATAAAATCACAATGCTTTTGTTACGCATCCAGAATCTTAACATCATAGAGTCAGATTCATCCGGTCTAAGCAACAAACTGTCAACAGACCTGTTTTGTTTTTAGTATCAAAAGCAATTAGCATCGCTCTACTTCAAGAGGAGTAAGTATCACCAGTCAAAAGTTGAGAAACCAACAAACCAGGATTATCTTAGGTGATGAAGGAAATAAGGATGCAATCCATCATCAATTGTTGAAACGAGAGGATTCACAAATGTGCTTGATGATTCAAACATTTCAAGCTAATTCCATCACATATTGTCTGCTTTAGTCATACTAGAAGGGTATTCATACAATGCACGCAACGAAATACATCTCAACATTATTCGTACATTATTTATTAAACAATTTTATTTAATTATATATCATCCAATAAAAATTATACTTGTTTTAATTATGGTGAAAAACTATCCAATAATAAATAATAAGGAAAACACATAAAATAATAATTAATATTGGATAAATTAATGAGGAAGATACGAGTATGAATGCAATTTGCAAGTACCAACTGGGAATTGGAATGGATAAGACATCAAACAACTTGCACCTCATTAATGCTATTTATTGCAAAAAAGATAATTTTCAACTTATTTATAATATTATAAACTATATAATCCACCTGTTTTTTTTTTATTATATAGTATTTGAATTTATAGGATCAAATAAAAAAACTGATTGGTCGATATTCTTGTATTAGACTTTTAAAAATAAGAATCAAATATATTTGTATGAATTTAACTGATTGGTCAATATTCTTGACGATTAAGGTAAAATGATTGAGGGCATAGTCTTGCATCCTTTGACAAAATCAAATGTTCGTTTTTCCGGTAATATCCTCAATTTGCAGTCCAAATTCCACCCAACTTGACACCTTTGACCAAATTTCAAACTTCGGATCCACATCCACTACCACTTGATTCTATTTCCAAGTGGCCATAATATATGCTTGCTTCTTCCTATAAATATCGATCAATACTCCGTAGTCTCAAATTCCATCGACATCGACTTAAACTACTCTCATCATCGACCAACCATGGAGTTTCCGGATGCCGAGGATACCGCTTTTTACGCACAACTCACAACCCAGATATTGCTCCTTATGGATGATGATGATGAAACACACGCCGGACAAAACAGCAAGTTACAGGGTGGTTCGGAGTTTCAGAGGAGACCGGTTTGTGGCAGCTCTGTAGTGGCTGGATCATTTAAGTCTGGTTGGTTGGCGGGTGGTGCAAGTTTGGAGGTTCCTGGTTGGTTGGAGAGTTTGTGGGCGAGTAATGGGGTCGGAACTGGTGTGTTCATACCTCGTGTGGTGGCCACCGGCAAGTCCAGGAGAAGACGACATCGTAAACCAAGAAAGAGCAATGGAGAGAGAATAATACATTCATCGGCTGGACAAAAGATTCATGGCTGATTATAGGATTAGTACTGGTTATATATAATTGTGTCCTTTATAATTAGTTTATTGAACATAATTAGTTCATAAAGGTGTAAGATTGTGTTATCTTGTTGACTCATAATAATACGATTGCTTTAAATAAGAACCGTACATATTTTGAGACTCTAAAAAGTGGAAACCAACTATTTCATATATTATTCATCATGAATATTAATAAGATTTTAGGATTATTCATCATGAATAAAGAAAATGCAGGATATTAATGAATGCATTTCCTTCAAAACTTGCTGCACATTGATCATTAACAAATGAATACATAATTTTAACAAATTGAATCCGACCTTAGGTCAGATCGTTGTCATGGGTTTCTACAAGCATTACATTTGCAGAAAAACGATTGAACAAATCAAATGGATATCGTTTCTTGTATGTGGTCACTCAGCCGATGTTGGCTCAATCCTTCCCTTGCACGTGCACTTCGGTGTTGGAGACGTTGGTGCAACGTCTCCGACATCTGGTTGAAGAATTCAGGGTCCCACCTGTGTATTAACAATGGATCTTCCGCGTAACAGATGTATATTGATGTAACTGCACTTTCTACCACCACCATTGCCAATCCGACCTAATAGTACCAAATCTAATTAGATTTCAACACATTACAATTATATGCATCTACAATGTGTTACGGAGTTATTAAATATAAATTTATTTTTCATTCTCCATTTGATGATGTGTTTTCATGTGATCAGTGGATAGAAAGGAGACGTTGGATTTGGGAATTCACACTTACCAAGACCATGCCCATCAATATCGCAGTTGACCCGATCATCATCTCTCTATCGGGATGTTTAATCCTTGTCAAAACTACAGCACAAGTTCCGGTAATAAGCCCACCCAAGAGCGTACCCATGAGTAAAACAGCTCCAGAACAATCATATGCAACAAGCGCTTCTACACCAGTCGATTGAAACAACTCCCATGCATCTCTGGCCGAGTGATTGAAGTTTTTGCCATAAACTGCAATCTGCAAGTAAACAAATTAGACAAAATTGATGATATTGTATCAACTGTACAAATGGGGGACTTACATAACAACAATATCAGTTTTATAGGATGTCAAATATATCTAAATGTCTTAATAGACCGTCTTATAGGACCAAATAATTGTGCACCATATATAAAGATGTTACAATTGGATGTTAGGATGAATTTGGTTGTTTAGAACACTTACTGAAATAAAGTGTCATGTTAGCTTTTTTAAAAGAATTGCTTTAGCCCCTATGATCACGTCTTTATATAAGACACTTTTCAAAATAATGTTATATAAAAATTTAATAGAACGCTTTATTCCAAAAAGCGTCCAAAAAAGTTTCTTAGAATGCTGATAACATTATTGCAACACTTTTACATATGACAAGCAATTGTTTGATCCTATAAACTTAAGTCCTAGTCTATTAGAGCATTTAGACATATTTTCCGTCCTATAAAACCGAATTTGTCATAGTGTTGGTTTACTGATCAAAAAAATTCAAGAATTGACACAATAACAATTGTTTCGGAAAATCAACAATCAAAGACGATATTTAGGGGTCGTTTACCAAACGCTAATTTGGGCGAACGTGGCAAGGACCGACCATCTTACCCAGTAAGTAAGGGGTGCTCTTACCCGATTAGTGCTTACAGGGAAAGATTATTGCCTACTATACCATTCTGATTGGCGAGAATCATACCTAGTAAGGTAAACAAGAGTGGCGACTCTTACTAGTAAGCACTTGTCCTGTAAACGTTTGGTAAACGGCCCCTTAGCAAGAAATCATTAAATAGAAGCAGATTGGTAAATGGTAAAACCGTAATGAAACAGAGCAAAATGATTAATGCTTGCAAAAGATAATTATCAAATAATTAAGCACCTGCACATATGCATATTTGTTGAAGAAACGAACAAGGGTCTCCACTAGATGAAACAGGAAATCCACACAGCATAAGAGACACTCATTGTTGCCAATTTTTGACCTGAATCCCCTAATCTGATACAAAACAAGTTATACTTTAAAAATAACCAAACCAATATGTCCCATCCAAAGTGGGGGTTTGGGGGTACGCAGACCTGACCTCTCTACCCACCAAGAGTAAAGCGGTTGTTTTCATAAAGACTAACAAATTAAAAACAACGATATTTACCTCCCACCGCAGCGTTCGAATAGCAGCTGTGAAAAGAGAACCGTAACAGATACTTCCGAAAGAAGTTGTTACAGCATGCCGTAAAGATTGCAGCAGTGGGTTGCGAGGCATTGATGCCGCATCTCGACCACCATGGATAAGTACAAGAAACACCATTCCCGATACTATAACATGGACAGTATTACAAAGAACCGCCCCTGTCCAAAACAAACTCACCGAGAAAACCTGCACGTCAAATTTATAGTATCGCAGATGTCATCACAAATCGACAAGCTTCTGCACTTATTACCAACGATATCAACTCATAAAGGGTGACCTCACCGCAAGAAGCCACCACCGGCCACCATCACCGATCCCCGAAGCCACAACACCAGCAGCACCAAAGGACCATAATACTAACCAAAGAAGCATGACTAGCATAAATGCACATGCTACTCTCATAACTTCTGGAAGCTTCCATACCATCTTCACGGCTCTTTGCAGCACCAGCATTGTAAATGGAAGTCTAAATGAAGTGTGAGAATTAATTAGAAATCGTGAAATATATCGACACTCGGCAAGAAATAGTGGGGACTCGAATAGTATAAAGCACCATCTTTTGTCAATAAACAAATTCAAATGGAAGTTAATCTATTTGTGAGTGGTCTATACATCAAATCTTTCAAACCAAATGAAACGAGCCTGATATATCCCACATAGAGGTAGGGTCTGAAATGACAGTTTCTCATAAACTGAAAACTTCCCTAGATCACAATTTGGTCATTCCAGGAATTTCAACATGGACTTCAACATATAGTAAAATGCTTGTTGAACCACAAAAGAAATCTAGTTGGAGTCGAGTAATAAAGAGATTATAGAATATCTGCTGAAAATATGATCTAAAAACAGATAAAAATCAAAACAAATGCATCAGAAAACATGTCAAATCCTTTCGTTACTGGTTAACAAAGTAACCAAGACATTAAGGGTGTGTTTCAGCGTTTGGTATGCAGACAGGATTTGACAGGACTGGATGGACGAAAGTGAGGCAGGCAGGTGAAAGAATTTTGCAAGGTTTTAGGGTTTAGTTTGACATGATTAGTTCAATAATTTATCACTCTTTTCCTGTCTCCCAGATATTTGTTCCACCTATTTTGAGGGAACAAAAATGCTGGTCCCACTCACTCATGTCCTATCCTAGTCTAATATCGCATCAAAGATAGAACAAGTTTTTATTCAGTCTTGTCCCATCCTATCCTACGTACCAAACGCATCCTAAAGGGTAACGCAAGGCTCTTCTAGTAACCATGCATATATACAAGTGTGATATATGTATATAGATATATAAGGTTTGAAACATTACCTGTCTATTACTGATATGATATATAAGAACTGCAATCCAGAGCCAATAGCAAAAGCAACACCCCAAAACACCAGTTTTCCCCAAAAGCACAAAACGCTAAGCACCGCAAGGTAAGTAGTCAATATATGTACAGAGACTTTCATCATTTGATTTGAACGTGAACCAAGCAACAACAACCAAACCCATCCCATAACTGTACTGATTGCAGCAGCAACAGCATATAGTGGCCAGTAATCCTCCGTTAAACCAGCTTGATTCTCAAGAAACTTGATTGTGTATTGATCTATGTTAAGTCTATCCTTCTTCCTAAACCTATTAAAACCAAGTACCCCAAGAGCAAAACCTACCAAAATCAAATGCAAAACAAAGATTCCTAGCCAGAAGACATCTCGCCAATGGCGTGAAGCTCCAAGAGTTGACCCCATTGATATGGGGTTACCACCTGCACTCTACAATTCAATTTCACCCCTTGATCAGATAATAGAAAATGCATGTAAATTTTGACACAATTTCATTTCTACGCTAACTAAAATCTCTAGCAGCAAAGACAGTTCCTAACTTTACTAGATTTTATGAAATTTTCTAGTGCACCTGTGTTTCACTTGTTTCTCCTTGAAATAAATGGAAGTAGTGAATCATATGAATATATAAACTGCCACTCTAAAGATTAACTAAAAATTGATAAAATAACAATATTAATTAGAGAACATCTAGAGATCTATATGAAGTTTCAAAGATTAGTTGATGCCAATTGATGATGATCATTAGCAAGACGTCACAAATTTTTGATTCTTCATTCACTCTCTGCAAGTGAAAAAACCTTTACAAGCACAAATGATGATGGTATTAGACATTGAATGATGTCTTTCAATTCCTTTGTTGAGTGACTGAAAGTCATAACCGTCCATAATAACAAAATCAAACGGATCAACATTTGTAAAATTGATAGTTACTTTACAATAAAGATCGATTCCTATAAAAGTGGCAAAATGCATAGATCCATATGTATGAATTCACTAGTCAAACCATATTAGAAAGGTAAAAATAGAAATCAACAAACACAAATTACAGTGGAACACGAAAAAAGAGTGGAGAGAAATCAGAAAAATTGAGTAGTACCTGTTGGGCGGTGGTGATAGTAGCAGAATGGTGGGAGGAGGAGGAGGAAGAAGAAGAAGAAAAAGGGGTTTGGGTGTGATTCATGGTTAGAAGGAGAGAAAGGGAATTAGGGTTTTTGAAGGAAAGACGATTCAAGGGCCGGACAACATCTCAATCGAATCAACAGTTACATTCAGAGAGAGAGACAGAAACATGAGTTTGAATCGCTTTCCCAAATACCAACTCCTTTCTTATACCATCACCTCATTTCCATACTTCCATCCGATCAAATTAAATTTTTATATAAAAATTCTCGATGATAGTTCTTGACTTTAATTATTAATGTTCAAATATATATATATATATATATATATACTAGAAGGTATTCGCATAATGTAGTGAGATACATTTCGATTTTAATGTTTTCGTTTTTTTTGTCTCAGTCGATGTTATAACACAGTTTTAAGTGGTTTTGAGCAAGTGATAATGTTTTAATTTGTGAATAAAATATAAATACGAAGATGCATCATAAAAAATTAAAAATAATATTGATATTTGTACCAAACTAACTATTTAAATTTTTTTTTTGTATTTCTTTAATTAATTTTTTATTTTTGGTTTAATAATATAATTTTCTATAAATATAATAATTAAATATTTTGTTAGAACTCAATAATTATCCTAATTTTGTTTTAGATTTTTTATATTTAAAATGAGATATTTTATCTTCTATTTAATAATATTTATCTGCAGTTGGTTACATGAATCTTTAATAAGTTATACTTACGCACAATTTACTTATAATATTGAATTTTAAGTAATATGTATCAATAAACAATACTTCATGCATAAAAAATGGTTTTTAAAAGTTTTTGTCAAATATTTTATAATATAGTGTATATATGACTCATACATATGAGGTTTTTAAGAATTATCAATTATAAACTTTTATGTGAGTTCTTAATTTAATGAGTTAGAAATGAGGTGGCAATAAAAAATATAAATATATGGTTTTTATAAGAACCTCCATTTTGATATGCTTTTGTGGTCCGGTGTATGTTTTATTGTTAATCGCAGTATGATCAAGTAATAATGAATTAAACAATGAAGAATAACAATCTAGAGTTCAAATCATCATGTATATTGATAAATTATTTTTAACTTCTCTCTATAATGTAACAAATGAATAGCACGTTTTAAGTTTTTCTACCAGTTGTTTATACAATTGACTAAATGTACAAGTCAATCTAACAACTAAATACAATGTTGACTTTTTTTGACCATGTTGACTTTAAGCTTTGACCTCTTCAGTCTTCAATGTTCGATGATCTCGGATATAATAATATTTGACCTAACATTTCAACATCAGTAATAATATATAATATCAACCAATAGTACTATTGAGTTGTCCGGGATGTTACAATATCTTTTTAATGGATCGTTAGTCTGTCTTCACAACTTTCGTACCATTTGTTTCTTTTTACGGTTTATATTTTTCTTAGCTGATAATTAACTCACTCAAACATTAGATAAAACAAATTCCTTGAATTCGCCATTTGAAGTTAATTTTTAAATAACTTTTTAAGAAATTTTTGTGTTTAGTCTTCTTTGTTGGAATGATATCTGATACTAAAACCATTATTACTTGTTACAAAACGATAATAGTTCAAAATTTCTACTTGCATTAAGTTCTATTTTTGTATTAAAATTAGGTTGCATAAATGTAACAACAATGCACATTGAGAAAAATAGTTGAATATAGTATATTTAAGATTTAAGAAATATGAATAAGTTGTATCAAATGATTGATGATTAAAAAAATTATGAGTAATAAAAACAATATATTCAAGGTTATGAGAATATTTTGAAGTACCATAGTATCAATCCGACTAACCTGAACAACTTATACGGTTTGTATCGAGTTGGGTTAAGATTGTTAAAACCGTAAACATTAGGTTAATTTGTTCAAGTGTCTTTAATACAATCAACTCAATCTATAAGCACCTCTAAATATAGTTCTTACAAACCATTTCATTTATTATCTTTGTGAAGATGCTCTTAATAATCGCCAGACATTGATAAAAAAAATCACAACTAATATATCCAAATTCCTAAATTAAACACGATATTAGTAAAAGATTCGTTAAAATGGCTTCTAATCAAATCGTGAACATGTCTCATGCGCCACATCATGACGCGTGCAAGATGTAGGGAATGTAGTTGGGCTAATTTCCTTTTAGAAATTTCCGGTATATTTTTATGTTAAAATAAAAAAAAAGAGATATAAATCTTTAAATTTGGAGAAATCTTTAAAACTTCATATTTAAGATAGAAAAATAATATTTAATTTTTTTTCATTAATAGGGGACATTGAAATTAAGTGTTTAGTAGAAATAAATAATATTTTAATCATATAGTTAATGGTAGAATTATTAAAATAGAGCAGAGGTTCTAGTTTAAAATTAATAAGTAACTGTAGATTTAAGAAATGAAATGCATTTAACCCATTCCATTTTGAATTAATCATCGTCTTTTTTAATGTTATAATATTCGTGATTGAAGATGCAATGTTTAGAGTGTCCTACTATAATGTATAAGTTTTTTTTGACACTAAAAACTTTGCATGTTAAAGTTAAACAATATAATTGATTTAAAACGGTGGTTTGTATTTCTCGTGTGGTCAAATCCTATGCTTGATGTGCATCACGTTTTAAGATAGCATGACTTGTCGGTTTACATGTCAGTTGATAGGTGTTTTGTATCCATGTCATAATTCGTTTGGTTATCCAAATGGTACGCTTGTTGAATCACTGTCTTATTCTTTGTTATCCAACTCCGACAAGTTTCATCATTGAAAGATGAATGTACTCGTTAAGACCAACTTGTGTTTGATCTGTTTCTATCATAGGTGTCAGTGTCACTGTATTGGAGCAAGACTTTCCACTTGTCATTTCAACATGGAATTTTCAGGTTGTATTGAGATTTTTATAACCCCTCAAACAATATGAAATTAAAATCAACCCGAATTGAGTTTGTACAGTTGTGATTGGTGATAATAGTGGAAATTTGGATGCGGTAGGTGCGTGAAAGAAAAAAATGACATTCTAAAAACTTTAGTTTGAAGACAATCTTGTAAAAGTAGAAAAAATTTGAAAAAACAAAATTACAAGAATTTTAAAAAGGATCATACGACAATTACAGAGTCATTTAAAAACGAGAGTAAAAGAATTTTAAACCTAACTAAAATCACAGAGTATAAAATTGTGAGATTATAAAACTCACTAAAAAGTTGTGAATTGAGACTTGAGAGTTTTTTTGAGCAACAAAGATCGCAACTTGAAAGAACTTGAGGATCGAGAATTGAAGGAGATTTTGTATAGGGATGGTGATTTGCCCCGACCAGTGGGGAATCCGGCTCATCCGACCCGAACGGGGACAAGGATTCTCCGTTAAAACGGGTCCCGAGACTGGGGACGGGGATCCCCGGTATACTCAAACCGGGGTTGCGGTTGGGGCCGGGACCGGGTAGCATATCCCCCGACCCGCCCCGTACCCGGTATATAATTTTATTAATATATATATATATATATATATTATTTATTTTCTAAAATTAGGTCTTGAACGGAAAGAGGATCGGGGTTTGACCAGAAAATAAACTGGGGACATGATATTAATCTCTGTACCCATCGGGGTCCGAGGCCGGGACTGGGGACCGTTCATAGAAACCGTGTCTGGGGCCGGGGACCACCTCGTTGCCATGCCTAATTTTGTACAACACATACCATTTTATTCATAGTAAATCATTGAAAATAACTTTTTTAAAAGTACCCTTTACAACAGCTAGTTTTAAGGGTAAAAGTGCAATTTTATTGAAACAAAACAAAGAAGGCACCAAAAGACAAAAAGATGACTAGCAAGGAGCCTTTAGTTGCTTTTCCGGACTTCTTCAGATTCGGGCTTCTTTGGATATGCACCGTCTCGTTTGACATGGGTGTCTTTGGACCTTGGCTTGACTTGGGTTTAACAATATCTTAATAACAAAAAAATGGAAGATGAATCTTTGCGTTTAGGGCAATGACGTAGCTAATGAGGCATTAACCGAGCCTCAGGTGCTACCATTTCTTAATGGAAATCTTTCATACGATTAATTGGGATAAGTCGAATACATAACCATAGATACATGGAGTAGCTTTGTCTAACTCCATGTTTTCGTTAACTAAGTACATTTCGTAAGTCATGTTGTCGGACTGATGGGGGAAACTCTTGTTTCAACAACATGCATGGTTTCATCGTTTTTTTTTCTTTGTGATGCTTCGTTAGTTCGTTAGTTGGAGTCGGTAGAACTTTTTTTTGATACATCACCTTTTCTAGGTGCCACACCTCCTCATGTACATATATTTAGCTAAAGCATTGGTCGTATTCATTTTTCAAGTTCCATTTATTTCACTTAGATGAATAGAAATTGGTTGATTGCTAACATAAATCGGATAAACAGTAATCGAATAAGAGTGTTGTTTGTGTTAGCAATCATTCACAGAATAGGAGTCTCTCCTTTGGTTTACTAGGTCAACACCATGGACGGACCCAACTGGGTGGTTTAGGTGGCACGTGCCATCGTATTATTTTTTCGTCGAAGGGTAAAAAATTTAGGTTTGTGAACGGTGCAACCGTATTTTCTTGAAACCCAAATAAAACAAAGCCCAAATGGCCAAATCAAAAGCCTAATATGCAAAGCCCAATTAAAACTTAGCAGCCGGCCAACAAGATTACGAGAACAAACAGGAACAGATCCAAGCCGGCAAGCAAGTCCAGACCAGACAGCAGCGAGTGAGTGACGGAAATCGGCACGAAGACTCGAACGATTCTCAACTCTCAAGTGGCGATTCTCGAATGATTCTTGGAAATCGGGACGATTCTCGAAAGATTCTCACTTGCTATATGGCTATTTGGTGACTTTGGTCTTTGTTTGCACTTTTCAGATTTAGCCATTTACGTACTCGAACTGGTGATGACTTCTTGAATTTTGCCCTCATTTGTGCCGTATAAAAGGAAGCATATAATAATGTTAAAAATGAAGATGTCATCGATCGTTTCCAAAAGATGAAGACACGCCGAGCACAAATTTAGGAGTTGTTTCTCAATTCTATAAAATCCATACATTTTGTAATTATTTTTGGATATATATTGACCGTTTCAAAAGATAAAGACGTGTCGGGTACAAATTTAAAAGTTGTTTATCGTTCCTATAAAAATCAAATTTTTGTAATTAATTTTAGGTCTATATTATATTATATTAATTATATGATACCATATTTGAAAATAATTCTAGGCCTGTCCCTGATAACAACAATGATTGATAGGAGGGACTTGATAAACACAACATCTCTTAATGGAAAAAATGCAGTAAATAAATAATAAACAACATATATTAATGTTTTTATTTGAACTGACATATATATATATATATATATATATATATATATATATATATACTAGAAGCGTACTCGCGCAATGCAGTGAGATACATCGTGTTTTTAATATTTCATTTTATTCTTTATCTCAGTCGATGTTATAATATG